>NC_048603.1:0-24396 GCF_003668045.3 Cricetulus griseus | reverse complement strand
ATATTGAAGAGATATGGAGAGAGTGGACAGCCTTGTCTTGTTCCTGATTTTAGAGGAAACGCTTTGAGTTTCTCTCCATTTACTTTGATGTTGGCTATTGGTTTGGTGTATATTGCGTTGATCATGTTTAGATATGTTCCTGTTTTTCCTGTTCTCTCCAAGATCTTTATCATGAAGGGATGTTGGATTTTGTAAAAGGATTTTTCAGCATCTAGTGAGATGATCATGTGGTTTTTCTTTTTCAGTTTGTTTATATAGTGGATTACATTGATGAATTTTCATATGTTGAACCATCCTTGCATCCCTGGGATGAAGCCTACTTGATCATGGTGGATGATTTTTCTGATATCTTCTTGGATTAGGTAGGCCAATATTTTATTGAGTATTTTAGCATCGATGTTCATGAGGGATATCGGTCTGTAGTTCTCTTTCTTAGTCATACCTTTGTGTGGCTTGGGTATCAAAGTGATTGTATCCTCGTAGAAAGAGTTTGGTAATATCCCATCTGCTTCTATTGTGTGGAACAGTTTGAGGAGTACTGGAATGAGCTCTTGTTTGAATTTCTGGTAGAATTCTGCAGTGAAGCCATCCGGCCCTGGGCTTTTTTTGGTTGGGAGGCTTTTGATTACTGTTTCTATCTCATTAGGGGTTATAGTTCGATTTAAACTGTTTATCTGATCTTGATTTAATTTTGCTAAGTGATATTTATCCAGAAAGCTGTCCATTTCCTTTAGATTTTCCAATTTTGTGGAATACACGTTTTCAAAATATGACCTAAAGATTCTCTGGATTTCCTCAGTGTCCGTTGTTATATCTCCCTTTTCATTTCTGATTTTGTTAATTAGCATGCTCTCTCTCTGCCTTTTGGTTAGTTTGGCTAGAGGTTTGTCTATCTTATTAATCTTCTCAAAGAACCAACTCTTTGTTTCATTGATTCTTTGTACTGTTTTCCTAGTTTCTACTTTGTTGATTTTTGGCTCTCAGGTTGATTATTTCCTGGCATCTACTCCTCCTTGGTGTGTTTGCTTCCTCTTGCTCTAAAGCTTTCAGTTGTTCTGTCAATTCTCTAATGTGACTTTCCTCCAGTTTCTTCATGTGAGCACTTAGTGCTATGAACTTCCCTCTAAGCACTGCTTTCAGGGTGTTCCATAAGTTCGGGTATGTTGTGTCTACATTCTCATTAAATTCTAGGAAGTCTTTAATTTCTTTTTTTATTTCTTCCTGAACCCAGGAATGGTGCAATTGGGAGTTATTCATTTTCCACGCAAATGTATGTTTTCTGCAATTCGTATTGCTGTTGAATTCTAGCTTTAATGCATGGTGGTCTGATAAAATACAGGGGGCTTATTTCAATTCTTTTGTACCTGTGGAGGTTTGCTTTGCTGCCAACTATGTGGTCAATTTTTGAGAAGGTTCCATGTGGCGCTGAGAAGAAGGTATATTCTTTTGTGTTTGGATGGAATGTTCTATAGATATCTGTTAAACCCAGTTGTGTCATAACTTCTTTCAGATCCTTTGTTTCTTTGTTAAGTTTCTGTCTAGTAGTTCTGTCCAGTGGTGTAAGGGGGGTGTTGAAGTCTCCTACTATAAATGTGTGTGGTTTTATGTGTGGTTTGAACTTTAGTAATGTTTCTTTTACAAAAGTGGATGCTTTCGTATTAGGGGCATAGATGTTCAGAATTGAGACTTCATCTTGATGGACTTTTCCTGTGATGAGTATGAAATTCCCTTCTTTATCTCTTTTGATTGCTTTCAGTTTAAAGTCTAATTTGTTAGATATTAGGATTGCTACACCAGCTTGTTTCTTGAGCCCATTTGATTGGAAAATTTTTTCCCATCCTTTTACTCTGAGGTATCGCCTGTCTTTGAAGTTGAGGTGTGTTTCTTGTAAACAGCAGAAGGATGGATTCTGTCTTCATATCCATTCTGTTAGCCTATATCTTTTTATGGGTAAGTTAAGACCATTGACATTCAGGGATATTAATGTCCATTGTTCATCGGTTCTTCTTTGTTTTGGATTTATTGTGGGTGGTATCATTGCATGTGGATTTTGCCCTCCTGTTTCTTTTTTTTTGTTTGGTGAAATTAGATTAGCTACTGCCAGTGTTTTTGTGAGTGTAGTTATGTTCGTTGGGTTGGAGATTTCCTTGCAGATCCTTCTGTAGTGCTGGATTTGTTGATATGTATTGTTTAAATCTGTTTTTGTCGTGGAATATCTTGTTTTCTCCATCTATAGTGATTGAAAGTTTTCCTGGGTACACTAGTCTGGGTTGACATCCATACTCCCTTAGTGCTTGTAGGGTATCTATCCAAGACCTTCTGGCTTTCAGAGTTTCCATTGAGAAGTCGGGTGTGATTCTAATTGGTTTGCCTTTATATATTACTTGGCCTTTTTCCTTTGCTGCTCTTAATATTTTCTCTTTATTCTGTAGATTTGGTGTTTTGATTATTATGTGTCGGGGGACTTCTTTTTGTGGTCCAGTCTGTTTGGTGTCCTGTAAGCTTCTTGTACTTTCATAGGCATATCCTTCTGTAGGTTGGGGAAGTTTTCTTCTATGATTTTGTTGAATAGGTTTTCTGTACCTTTGAGCAGTGTTTCTTCACCTTCTTCTACACCTATTATCCTTAGGTTTGGCCTTTTTACGGTGTCCCATATTTCCTGGATATTTTGTGTTAGGGTTTTGTCGGACTTGAGGTTCTCTTTGGTTGATGAATGTATATCCTCTAGCGAGTCTTCAGTAGCTGAGATTCTCTCTTCCATCTCTTGAATCCTGTTGGATATACTTACATCTTTAGTTCCTGATCGTTTATCCAACCTTTCCATTTCCAGCATGGTCTCATTCTGTGTTTTCTTTATTGTGTGTATTTCAGCTTTCATGCTTTGAACTATTTCAAGAGCTTCCTTCACTTTTTGGATGTTTTTTCTTGGCTTTCTTTAGATTCTTTAAGAGATTTATTTATTTCTTGTATTTTTTGGTTTGTCTTTTCCTCCAATTCATTTAATTTTTTGTTTGCTTTCTCTTCTATTTCTTTAAGGGATTTTCTTATTTCCTCTTTAAAGGTCTCTATCAACTTGCTGAGATAATTTTTGAGGTCCATCTCATCTTCATGCTCTGTATTGGGCTTTTCAGCTCTTGCTGGAGTGGAGTCACTAGATTCTGGTGGTGTCATTTTCGTCTTTCTGTTGTTGAGTGAAATCTTATTCTGTCTTCTCCCCATATCTTCTTTTAGTGGGTGCAGGTGGGTTCTCTCTATCTCCTCTTGTGGCCCAGTGGTGTGTGGGGGCTAGGAACTCAATGTCCACACTCTAGATGATCTCGACAGTCCTGGTAGTCTCCTCACTAGTTCCTAGTTCCTCGGTCGTTCGGCAGAATGTAAGAATGGTGTGCTAGCAGATTGGTGGCGCAGGGAGCTCCTCCCTGCCTGGGCTTGTCTGGTCCAAGCCCGCAGGCACAGGCGGGGGTGGGGGGATGGGCGTGGTGGGGTGTTCTGGCCTGGGGTCGGGAGTGGGCAGGAAGTCACTCACCTAGTTCCAGGTCAGTCTGCCTGTGCTGTGCCTTTTTAAGCACACTCTTATCCTAAAAGAAGTGCTCTTGTCACTCAAGCCTCACTAACCAATCATCGACACCAAGCCAATCCACTAGTCACAAGTCTTGCAGGATACTTCCTGGAGCCATGCTGCAGGCTTGCTTTTACAGCAGAACCGTGCCAATGGATTGATTGTTGTGCTGTGAGTGCCACTGTAGGGAATTGTGAGGGGAGCATGGATGAGTGCAGAAGCCAAAACATTGTGAGCAAGGGAATGCTATCCCAAGATGGGGAAGAAGGAATGGGGAAGTGTAGGGAGACACCCTATCCGCACCCAATGGCAACCCGGACAGGTACCAGGTGGATCCGTGACTCACCCTTGAAGGAAGGGTAAAGGGAAGTCAGGGTGACGTAAGGGAAGGTTCTTAAGGGCTGCACGTGGAGACCCTAGCCCCTTCTCTCTGGCCACGCTACTGTGCTTCATTTGAGCTCGCTCTGGCTTGTGTTTTGCTCCAGGTCCTGGCCTATGAATACCTCACTCTGTGGGCTGCATCTGTGAAAGCATTTCTATCAGGGATCTTTGTGTAGAAACATTTTTGTAGTCAAAACCAATGTGCTTTTGGTGCATCTTTAAGGCAACTTGCCAAACTTGGAGAGACCTAGTTTGTCCAGTGCCTTCTAGAAATTCTACACTTCACAGTTGACATTTAGGTGTAAGATCCATTTGGAGTTAATTTTGTGCACGGTGTAAATGGCATTGTTTTCCTTTCTTTTTTTGTATTTAGTTATGTTTTGTTTATTGAGACAGGATTTCTTTGTATAGTTTTGGAGCCTGACCTGGAACTTTTCCTGTAGAGCACGCTAGCCCCAAACTATAGAGGTCTTCCTGCCGCTGACTTCTGAGTTCTGGGATTAAAGGTGTGGGCCACTAAAGACTAAAGTAAATAGAAGCAAACCACAACTAAGTTGTGAAGTAGAAGAGTATAATTGCTGATATAAAGGATTTACCAATTCTTAGGATTTTGTGAGTCCCACAAAATAGAATTTAGCTGAGGGAGTACTTCCTATAAAATAACCCAAAGATAAGTAGTATGCTAAATAGGCCTCTTACAATTTAGCATGCTAAGAAACACATTTGTTCTCCAGGGTTGCCCAGACATTTGGCTCCAAACCATGATAAAGGAGAAAGCCCTGGTGTAAAAACATCACCTAGGCCAGAACATGCCATTTACAAGCTGCTAAGGGGGCATTACTGGATCACAATGAGCTTTAGTGCATGGTGTGCCATAAAGGTCCAGTTTCCTTCTAGGGAAAATCATAGTCATGCCAGATGGGCAAGATGAGACCAGGTGACTAATATTTGAAAAGGGAAACACTGCTGTTGGACTTAGCAAGCAAGACTTTCTGTTTAGGTCCTCAATCATGGAGAAGTAACATAGCTCCTTCCCAAACAAAGGAACATGCATGGCAGACCCAGTAACAGCCTGGGGCCTCGCCTTAGGAGAATCCCATCAGTCCCTGAAGTATGGAGAATAAAACAGAGCTTCCCCACTAAAACTATCAAGATGATTTGGACAGAATGTAATGTTCTGGAGCCACGGCCTTTGTGGAGCAGTTGCTTCAGATCCTGAGAACACAACTCTTCCCACCACATGGAGCTGTGATTATTCCATCCCAGGGCCACTGTGGGATTAGACAGTAATGTTCTTGGAATACCCTATGTTCCCTTTGCTTTGCATTGTTGTAGTAACCTTGTCCTGAGTTTGTCCCTTTGTATGATAATTTCTGCTGACTTCCTAGAATTCTCCTATTTCCCTCCATGTCCCCATGGAAATGGTATAAAAGAAGCTTAGTTAGAATAAAACATAGCTCAAGCAAGTCCTCCCTACCCCAGTTCTATCTCTTTTTTTAAATGCCTTACCTGTATTTCTTATCTTCTGGAACGTCTACCTCTGGACTTGTCAGTAAATTATGTTGTGCTGTTTTGTGCTAATGTGTACTATGAAATACTGGCAATATCTTTTCAGTTGAAGTCTTTCATTTGTCTAACTGGTGTGGCTTGCATTTTCCTGTCACTATTAAAATTCTTTAAAGTGTAACCTGGAGTTGACACTAAAGGAACTGAAATATGACAGCATATGTGGAAAGCAAAATCTGTTTTAGGAGCCAGGTGGTGGTGGTGCATAACTTTAATTCCAGCAATGCAGAGTCTAAGTTAGGCTGATCTATGTGATTTTGAGGCCAGAGTGATCTACACTAGCTAGTTCCAGGACAAGTAGTGCTCATACATAGAGAAAACGTGTCTAAGAAAATAAACAAGAAATCTGTTTGAGCCTCTCTCCTCTTTGAGAATTAGCCAGAGATGGATGCATGTTATCATTCAAGAGATGTTTCTTTATTAATCTCTTAAATCAGTGGAGTTATTTTTCACTGGAAATGCATATTCTAGAACAGCTGCAATTCCAGGCTTTTAGAACAAATTTTCAGAGACAAGGTATCTCATTTTCTCCAGGGCAATGTCCTTGCTGTCTTTTGTACAAAACCTTCAAAAATCTTAAATGATTGTAAAACCTCAGAGATTTAAATTTGTCCATGAGAGTTATATAGCTGACTATCCAATGAATTCACAGGAAAATTATTCCGATGGGGGAGCATGGCTTCTACCTTCAGACCAAAATTGGAGGAATAAATTAAAATGCAGAAGGATTCAGGGAAGGAACCAGGTGCTCGAGTCATCTTACTGAAAAGGGACCTGATTGTGGTAGTGGGAATTATTTAGTAATTTCCCAACATGTTTTAATTCATAACATGTAAATAAACACAGACAAGATCGTGTGGGTGTACAGTAGGGAAGGTTATCTTGAGCCAATGAATATTGAATTTTCAATTAGTCAACTATCCTGTGCAGATATGTTACGTCAGCTCAGAGGTTTGTCTAGCAGGTCATTTACTATAACTTTGTGTCAGATTACAAATCTCAGTAGCCAAAATATGCCTATGGATTACATCAATCTATCTCTTATTAATGACTATAGTGAAATTTTGTTTGTAATCTAACAAATAAGGCTTCCCTGAATAGCAGTGTGCAGAGCTAAGTCACTAGTTAGCTACACATCTGGTTAAAACACACTAAGTCACTAGTTAAGCCCAAACCTAATCTACTAGTTAGCTATAAGGCAGGAGATCAAGTACTAAAGTCATGTCTGATCAGGCAGTGGTGGGGCACACTGTTAATCCCAGCCATAAGGAGATGGAGGCAGGTTCTCTGAAGTTAAAGGGCATTCTGGGCTATGAGCAAGAGGGGGAGGGGGAGAGAGGGAGGCAGAGAGAGAGACAGAGAGAGAGACAGAGAGACAGAGAGACAGAGAGAGAATCAGTCTAAAAGAGAAATGGCTCACACAAAAGTTATCTCAGCACTTGGAATCTCAAGCCTTTAATCCCAGCACTAAGGAGGTGAAGATAGGTGTGAAGACACGGCTGGAAAGTGAGAGAAATATAAGGTGGGAGGAGACAGGGCTATGCAGTGAGAGCATTCAGTCTGAGCATTTATTCTGAGGTTTGGTAGAGACAGCAGCCAGTCTGAGGAGGCAGTATGAGGACAGGATTTACCCTTTGGTCTGAGCATTGGTAGAGGTAAAAACTCTAGTGTGTGGCCCCTCTGCTTCTGCAATCCTTCAGCTTTCACCACTTGATAGCAGAATCTGAGTTTTTATTATTAAGAACTTGTGTTGCAAATGATGTTCTCTCTAGGGAAGTGCTGTTTTCCCCAAAGTCAATATAGCTAAGTTTTTAAAAATATTAAAAATACATTATTTTCATTTTTAAAAAATCACTTATTTGTATCATTTTTAACGTTTTTTAGCATATTACTGCTTTTATCTCTATTTGTTTCTATTCTCCAATGCTTCACCACCAGAATCTAGGGACTCCACTCCAGCAAGATGTGAAAAGCCCAACATAGAGCATGAAGGTGAGATGGACCTCAAAAATTATCTCAGCAAGATGGTAGAGACTTTAAAGAGGAAACAAGAAAATCCCTTAAAGAAATAGAAGAAAAATCAAACAAAATTTAAATGAAATGGAGGAAAAGACAAACCAAAAAATTCAAGAAATAGACAAATCTCTTAAACAATCTAAAAAAAAGCCAAGAAAAAACATCCAAACAAGTGCAGGAAGTTCTTAAAACAGTACGAAGCATGAAAGATGAAATAGACACAATAAAGAAAACACAGAATGAGGCCATGCTGGAAATGGAAAGGCTGGATAAATGGTCAGGAACTAAAGATGTGAGTATAACCAATTGAATTCAGGAGATGGAAGGAGAAGGAAGCTACTGAACACTCGCTAGAGGATATACACTCATCAACCAAAGAAAACCTCAAGTCCAAAAATCCCTAACACAAAATATCCAGGAAATATGGGACACCGTAAAAAGACCAAACCTAAGAATAATAGGTGTAGAAGAAGGTGAAGAAACCCTGCTCAAAGATACAGAAAACATATTCAACAAAATCATAGAGGAAAACTTCCCCAACCTACAGAAGGATATGCCTATGAAAGTTCAAGAAGCTTACAGGACACCAAACAGACTGGACCACAAAAAGAAGTCCCCCGACACATAATAATAAAAACACAAAATCTACAGAATAAAGAGAAAATATTAAGAGCAGCAAAGGAAAAAGGCCAAGTAACATATAAAGGCAAACGAATCAGAATCACACCTGATGTCTCAATGGAAACTCTGAAAGCCAGAAGGTCTTGGATAGATACCCTACAAGCACTAAGGGAACATGGATGTCAACCCAGACTAGTGTACCCAGCAAAACTTTCAATCACTATAGGTGGAGAAAACAAGATATTCCCTGACAAAAACAGATTTAAACGATACATATCCACAAATCCAACACTACAGAAGGATCTGCAAGGAAATCTCCAACCCAACGAACATAACTACATTCACAAAAACACTGGCAAGAGATAATCTAATTTTACCAAACACAAAAAGATACAGGAGGGTGAAATCCACAAGCAATGACACCACCAAAAATAAATCCAAAACAAAGAAGAACCAATGAACAATGGACATTAATATCCCTAAATGTCAATGGTCTTAACTTACCCATAAATATATATAGGCTAACAGAATGGATACAAAGACAGAATCCATCCTTCTGCTGTTTACAAGAAACACACCTTAATTTCAAAGAGAGACGATACCTCAGAGTAAAAGGATGGGAAAAATTTTCCAATGAAATGGGCTCAAGAAACAAGCTGGTGTAGCAATCCTAATATCTAACAAATTAGACTTTAAACTGAAAGCAATCAAAAGAGATGAAGAAGGGCATTTCATACTCATCACAGGAAAAGTCCATCAAGATGAAGTCTCAATCCTGAACGTCTCTGCCCCTAATACGAAAGCACCTACATTTGTAAAAGAAACATTACTAAAGCTCAAACCACATATAAAACCATAAACACGTATAGTAGGAGACTTCAACACCCCCTTACACCACTAGACAGGACCACCAGACAGAAACTTAACATAGAAACAAAGAATCTGACAGAAATTATGACCCAACTGGGTTTAACAGATATCTATAGAACATTCCATTCAAACACAAAAAATATACCTTCTTCTCAGCGCCACATGGAACCTTCTCAAAAAGTGACCACATAATTGGCAGCAACTCAAACCTCACAGGTACAAAAGAATTGAAATAAGCCCCCTGTATTTTATCAGACCACCATGCATTAAAGCTAAAATTCAACAGAAATACGAATTGCAGAAAACATACATTCACGTGGAAAATGAATAATAAACAATTGCACCATTCCTGGGTTGAGGAAGAAATTAAAAAAAATTAAAGACTTCCTAGAATTAATGAGAATATAGACACAACATACCCAAACTTATGGGACACTCTGAAAGCAGTTATAAGAGGGAAGTTCACAGCACTAAGTGCCCACATGAAGAAACTGGAGGAAAGTCACATTAGAGAATCGACAGAACAACTGAAAGGTTTAGAGCAAAAAGAAGCAAACACACCAGGGAGGAGTAGACGCCAGGAAATAATCAACCTGAGAGCTGAAATCAACAAAGTAGAAACTAGGAAAACAGTACAAAGAATCAATGAAACAAAGAGTTGGTTCTTTGAGAAGATCAATAAGATAGACAAACCTCTAGCCAAACTAACCAAAAGGCAGAGAGAGAGCATGCTAATTAACAAAATCAGAAATGAAAAGGGGGATATAACAATAGACACTGAGGAAATCCAGAGAATCTCCAGGTCATATTTGAAAACCTGTATTCCACAAAATTTGAAAATCTAAAGGAAATGGACAATTTTCTGGATAAATATCACTTACCAAAATTAAATCAAAATCAGATAAACTGTTTAAATCAACCTGCAACCCCTAATGAAATAGAAGCAGACATCAAAAGCCTCCCAACCAAAAAAAGCCCAGGGCCAGATGGTTCACTGCAAAATTCTATCAGAAATTCAAACAAGAGCTAATTCCAGTACTCCTTAAACTGTTACAAAAAATAGAATCAGATGGGATATTGCCAAACTCTTTCTACGAGGCTACAATCACTTTGATACCCAAGTCACACAAAGATATGACTAAGAAAGAGAACTATAGACCGATATCACTCATTAACATTGATCCTAAAATACTCAATAAAATATTGGCCAACCGAATCCAAGAACATATCAGAAAAATCATCCACCATGATCAAGTAGACTTCAGCCCAGCGATGCAAGAATGGTTCAATGTGAAAATCCAACAATGTAATCCACCATTTAAACAAACTGAAAAAGGAAAACCACTAGAGGCTGAAAAAGCCTTTGACAAAATCCAACATCCCTTAATGATAAAGATCTTGGAGAGAACAGGAATAACAGGAACATACCTAAACATGATAAACACAATATATACCAAACCAATAGCCAACATCAAACTAAATGGAGAGAAACTCAAAGCGTTTCCTCTAAAATCAGGAATAAGAAAAGGCTGTCCACACTCTCCATATCTCTTCGATATTGTACTTAAAGTTCTGGCCATAACAGTAAGACAAGAAGAGGGGATCAAAGGGATACAAATTGGAAAGGATGAAGTAAAACTTTCACTATTTGCAGACGACATGATAGTCTACATTAGTGACCCGAAAAACTCTACCAGGGAACTCCTATGGCTGATAAACACCTTCAGCCAGGTAGCAGGATACAAAATTAACTCAAAAAAATCAGTAGCCCTACTACATACAGATGATAAATCCATTGAGAAAGAAATCAAGGAAACATCAACTTTCATAATATCTACAAGAAACATAAAATATCTGGGAGTAAAACTAACCAAAAAAGTGAAAGACCTGAACAATAAGAACTTTGAGACTTTAAAGAAAGTAATTAAAGAAGATACCAGAAAATGGAAAGATCTCCCATGCTCTTGGATAGGTAGAATTATCATAATGAAAATGACAATCCTGCCAAAAGCAATCTACAGATTCAGTGCAATCCCCATCAAAATCAGAACAGTTTTTCACAGACGTTGAAAGAACATTACTCAATTTTATATGGAAAAATAAAAAACCCAGGATAACCAAAATAACTCTTTACAATAAAGGATCTTCTGGAGGCATCACCATCCCTGACTTCAAGCTCTACTATAGAGCCATAGTTCTGAAAACAGCTTGTTATTGGCACAAAAATAGACAAATAGGTCAATAGAATTGAATTGAAAACCCTGATATTGACCCATGCACCTACAAATACCTTATTTTTGACAAAGGTGCTAAATCTATACAATGGAAAAAATAGCATCTTCAACAAATGTTGCTGATACAATTGGATTTGGACATGCAGAAAATTGCAGATAGATCCATACCAGTCACCATGCACAAAACTTAAGTGCAAATGGATCAAAGATCTCAGCATAAATCCAGCCACACTGAATCTTCTAGAAGAGAAAGTGGGAATTACCCTTGAACAAATTGGCACAGGAAACCTCTTCCTGAACATTACACCAGTAGCACAGATATTGAGATCTGCAATTAATAAATGGGACCTCCTGAAATTGAGAAGCTTCTGCAAGGCAAAGGAAACAGTCAGTAGGATAAAACGACCACCCACAGAATGGGAAAAGATCTTCACCGATCCCACATCTGAGAGAGGACTGATTTCCAAAATATATAAGCAGCTCAAGAAGCTAGCCACCAAAATACCAAACAATGAAATTAAAAAGTGGGGTGCATTACTAAATAGAGAATTCTCAACAGAGCAATCTGTAATGGCTGAAAGACACTTAAGAAAGTGCTCAAAATCATTGGCCATCAGAGAAATGCAACTCAAAACAACTCTGAGATGCCACCTCACACCTGTCAGAATGGCTAAAATCAAAAATACCAATGACAATCTATGCTGGAGAGGATGTGGAGAAAAAGGAACACTCCTCCATTGCTGGTGGGAGTGCGAAATTGTAAGACCACTCTGGAAATCAGTATGGCAGTTGCTCAGAAAAATGGGAATCAGTCTACCTCAAGATCCAGCCATTCCTCTCTTGGGTATATACCCAAATAGTGCATGTTCATACAACAAGGACATACGTTCAACCATGTTCATAGCAGCATTGTTTGTAATAGCCTGAACCTGGAAGCAACCAAATGCCCTCAACTGAAGAATGGAAAGAGAAAATGTGGTACATTTATACAATGGAGTACTACTCTGCAGAAAAATGCAATGGAATCTTGAAATTCACAGGCAAATGGATGGAACTATAAGAAACCATCCTGAGTGAGGTAACCCAATCACAAAAAAGACAAAAATGGTATGTACTCACTCATATATGATTTTTAGACATATATCAAATGTTTACCAACCTATAATCCTCTTCACCAAAGAAACCAGAAATCATGAAGGACTCTAAGGGATAAATAGACCCCAGGAATGGGAAGTGGCATGAACTCCTGAAGTAATTGGGAGCATGAGGATGGGGGGAAGGAGCTGCTACAATAAAAGCAAGAGAAAAGCAATAGAGGAGAGGAAATGGAGGGGCAGAAATATTCAGTTGGGGGAAGAATAGAGGAAAGAGAGCAGGATGAGAGACTCCATATCAGAGGGAGCCACTAAAGGTCCGAGGGGAGATCTGGAACCAGGCAGATCTCCAGAGACCTACAAGGATGAAATGATCTACAATCCAAGCAGTGGTGGAGAGGACAACGTAAAATCCCTTCCCCTAAATGAGATTGATGACTTCTCTTTTTGTCATCCTAGAGCCCTCATCCAGTCGCTGATGGAAGCAGAGACAGACATCCACAGATATACACTGAGCTGGAACCGGGAATTTAGTTGAAGAGAGAGAGGAATGAAGAATGAAGGAGTCTGTACCAGGGTGGAGAGGTCCACAGGAACAGTTGGCCTGAACAAGGGAGAGCACATCGACCACAGATGCTGTCGAGGAGGCCAGTACAAGACTGGTCCTGACCCCTAAACATGGATGTCAATAGGGAGGCCTCTGCACTCCAGGGAGCCTCTGGTGGTGGATTAGTGTTTTTCCCTGGTGCAGGAGGGGACTTTGGGAGCCCATCCCTCGTGAAGGGTTATACTCTGGCCCTGGACACATGGGGAGGGGCCCAGGAGCAGCACAGGAAGATTTGGTGGACTTTGCAGAGCCCCCATTGAGGGCCCTGCCCTGCCTGGGGAGTGGTGGGTGGATGGGTTGAGGGGTTGGCTGGGGGTGGGGGAGGAGGGATGGGGATGGGGGAGGGAGAGGGAGAAGGGACTTGCATGTGAAACAAGCTTGTTACCTAACTAGAACTAATAAATAAATTTTAAAAAAAGAATCAGGAAAAAAAATTACAGAAACAGCTGACCCGAACAAAGGGGAGCTCAGAGACCCCAGACTGATGGCTGAAAGGCCAGCATGGGCATAATCCAGATCCCCTGAATGTGGGTGTCAATGAAGAGGCCTCATCAATCTATGGGGCCTCAGGTAGTATGCCAGTATTTATCCCTAGAACACAAATGGACTTTGGGTGCCCATACACATGGAGGGGTACTCTGTCAGTCTGGACACATGGGGGAGCATCTAGGCCCTGCCTGGGATGATATGACAGATTTTGGAGATTCCCCATGGAGGGCCTGAACCACCCTGTGGAGCAGAGTGTGGATGGGGTGGGAGATTGAGAGGGTTGGTGAGGGGTGGGGGTGAAGGGGAGGGAGAGGTTTCTGGGATTTAGATTGAAGCAAGCTTATTACTAATTTTAAAAATAAAAATAAAAAAGAATGTGTATAATTTAGACATAACAAAACTTCTTCTAAGTATCCAATAATTACTGCAGTGTTCATTGTCATTAGGAGCTGCTTAGTGAGTATACTATATTACAGAAGTTTACCATTAAAATTATCATAAATAGTGGCATATGAACTGAGAGGATCTTCTTCAAAATGTCTTCACCACCTGTGTTCACTCATATAAATGAACATTACTGGAGGATTTAGTAGCCCAATGTTTACAGCTGTGCAGATTAAAAGTTCTCACAATAGAAGGGAATTATTCCCCAATGCAGTACCTCCAAATATGAAAATATTTTCTAGAAATTTCTTCATTATAAATTCACTGCTTACATATTTTTCCATTCATTCATGGGTAGAAATCAAACAATTTTATCCAGAATTTAGCTAGTCATCATGGTAACATATGATAGCCTGAAACAAAAGGGGACATTCTCTAGGTAACTTTACAAACATATTGTATTCTAGACTGTAGACACATGAGTATCTATTTAAAAGCTCTATTAACGAATCAAGAAGAGGAGACTGGAGAGATGGCTCAGCCATTAAGAGAACTGACTATTCTTCCAGAGGTTCTGAGTTCAATTCCCAGCAACCTCATGGTGGCTCACAAACACTTTAAATTAATAAATAAATAAAACCTTAAAGAAAAAAATACTTAAACAAGAAGAAATGTGATTTTATTTTTCCCTTAATTCAATTTTTCATACTTGTTTTGCTTCAGTGTTTTGCACTTGTCAGTAATTACTGGCATACAGGGCTGCCAAGATATATTCTTAAGAAAGTTATGTTGAAAGGATAGTTGGAAGTTTGTAGCCCTAATTCAAATACATATATACAGGAACTTCAGAAATTACTGCAGCAAAATAAGACTGTTCTGTGCCAAGCACACTAAAAATAATTTCTTAATTATGCCTGCACAACATTTTGGGTCTAATCATTCATGCACTGCCTGACAGTCTCCATTATGTTAATGCAGACTAATTTTGTCTCTGGTCATATTAGCATTTCTATGAATTCCAAATGAGGGACAGTCGGATTTTGGTAAATATAATGATGATTTGGTCTATAATAATAATAAGAAGCCTTGCATGCACTGCCCTTCTTGGATTTCATACCATTTGACCTATCCCCTGCACAATACCATGCAGACTACCCACGAATTTCTTAAGCCACATAACTCAGGCTGTGCCCTTGGGCTTTAGTGTGTTCCCTTTGCTTGTTTTTTTTAGTCATCTTGAGTCTGTAAAGGTTGTTGATTCTGCTTTTCGAAGCAATTCAGTTGCTTGTCAAGCAAGGCCACTAATTTGAACAAATTATCATGATTTTCCCGAAGTACTTTCATCTGGCAATTAAGTTACATGTGTGAAAAAACTATGAATCAAAAATTACTCAAAAAATACTTTGATATATTCCAAAATACTACAGAATTCCTGTCAATAGATTGTTTTTGCCAAGAAATGCATAAGACTATAGCATCCATTCCTATATTTTAAGTGACAGTAAGACTACAACAATCTCACCATAAATCTCTATAATTTGGACAATTAACACATGAAGAAAAAACAAAATCAAAATGTAAGAAAAAAGAAGGCCAGAGGGAGAGAGCAGGAATAAAAAACAAAGGGAGGGAGGTATGGTCAGGTGAAGAGAGGGATTGAAACAGGCTTGACACTATTCAATAGACTGTATATGGAGTCACAGGGTTCTGATTCCTATCAGCAAGACTATAGATGCCTAAATTTGCTTCCACATTTCTATCCCTAATCAGGAGGATGTAAGCTTCTCCTGTGAAAGCAAATATCTTCTTTTATAATACTAGAAAATTGGACTGTCTTTTATATTTTGTCCATAGTGGTTTCAATAATTGGAAAGCCTCAAGTGGATGAGTACAAAGCATGTAATATAAAAAGGTCAGTATTTTTTGATAAATTAATGAAGATTATGGTCCTAGATGAACATGTATGTAAGGAGTAAGTTTCACAGTTCTATGAGTAGGTACATATGTGAAGTCAGTGTAATTTGGTAAAGGAATATATAGGTTTTGGCAAACACTGTATTTTTTTATTAAAATGGCGTTGAACCAATAACAGCATACCAACTCCTGTAGTCTACTTCCTCTAGTGGTTTATAGAAGTCCTCTATAAGTCTGTTGTACCAGTAAAAATGTCATAAGTTTAGGTAAGATTTGAGAATACTGGGAAGATATTCAATTATGAAATTCAAAAAATATTGCTAGTTAAAATATATTTGTCAAAAATATTAATACAAAACTAAATACCTCACAGGACTAACTCCTTTCAGAGACAATTAACATCTTGAAAGTATAAAACTAGTATTATTCACAACTTCGAGATTTCTTTTGTTTCATGTGATTCTTGGTTCTACTATGTACCAAGTAGTTCTCTAGCTCCTGCTGAACCAGAACTTCAGGTAAGCCCTCTCCCCAACAGCTCAAACATTTCCTCAGAGCAAGCTCAACCTTCCCCAACTACCTGAATTCTCCTTGTCACCATATCCTAGCCTACAACTTCTATGGAATCACAATGTACTACTTACCAGAGGGCACACCAACACCCAGTAACCTAGGTAAGCCCATCCTACCTCCAACAGCCCCCTCTCATCATCACCATCTCCCAGCCCTCAACACTGGTAGAAGCACCTGCTTTTCTAGAGGCCACTCCAGGACCCAGGTTTCCAGAGGCCATGCATGACACCAGAACCCAGCAGAGGCACCCTGCTGGGCCGAAGGACACAGCATCTATCAGTATGACAGGTCTCTTTGTCAAGAAGTCCAAAGAAGAAACAGAAACCAAGGAAAAATACACCCACTCAACAAAAACTATGTCAGAACTCTATACCTTGACATACACTTACCCCAAAGCCAGATGCCCAGACACCAGCATAAGAACACAATCAACAACAGTCAGGGCAATATGTCACCAACAGAGCAGAGCTATCCTACTACAAAAATCCCTGATTCCCCAACACAGCACAAGAAAATGACCTTAAAACTTACTTCATGAAGATGACACAGGTCTTGAAATGTGTCAAGGAAATGATTAAATTCTTTAAGGAATCCAGGAAAAGACAAAAAATTGCAAGAAATGAATAAATACTTGAAAGAAGGCTAAGATAAAACAAACAGGTAAAAGAAACCAATAAAATTGTTTGAGACCTGAAGATGGGAATAGAAACAAAACAGAAAACAAAAACTAAGTGAATCTTGGAGATATAAAAATTAAATAAGCAAACAGGAACAACAGATGTGAGTATCACTAATAAAATATAAGATATGGTTGAGACTCTCAGCCATTGAAGATACGATACAAGAAATTGAAAAATTGATCAAGTAAAATGTTAAATCTTAAAAAAATATTACTGACAAAAAGCATACAGAAACTCTGGGACACTGGCAGAAGCCATGCATGGGAACTGTGAATAAATGTTTGGGGTAAGGATCTCCTTACTGCACGGCCCTGTGGAGAATCCCCCCCACCTGGAAAACCTGTGGAGGTAATGCTGCCAACTTCTGTGCTGATCGTGGGGCGATCATGGGCTTCTGGTATCTCTAACTTATATTTATGATAATTCTTACTTTTGCTTTATCACTTGTGAATGTGATTGGGCTTGCAAGGAACAAACACTGGTAATTTTAATAAAAGTTTCCGCAAAGAAATTAAGCCTCTCTTCAATCTATAACAGACATCTGTTTCTCCAGTTGCCACTGGCTACATTTGCATTCATCCTCAGTAATCAAGAACTTGCTTACTAAGGTAAATGATTCTTGTTAATGTAACTATCATAAAAAGAAGCTAACTATATTCCAAAATAATTAGGAACTTGGAAGACTGTTTCTTAAAAGATGACATTAATAAATTATAATGACACATAAAGGAAAGAATAATCGACATGAAGGTCAGACATCTCTCTGTTGTCAGGATATGAATGGTTAGAAACTTTTTTCAGTTAAAACTCCCAGTTCCCTTGGAAGCGAAAGTACATGTAGAAACTGCCAAGAAGAATATCAACTCGGTATCAATAATAAAACAGATAGATAATCGTAACCATTTTGGGAATGTATAAACAAAAGGATTACAATTTTGTTCACTTAAATGTGATATAATGGTTATTTAGAAATTGATTCACACTTGAAAATAATATCCTAGGTATGGCACCATAGACACACCTGATTACAAAAATGTAAAAGTATCACATTGTTAAGAACTAATCAAAAGGCTTGAATCACTTTCATTTTATAACCATGTTTGCTGCCCACTAGGGCACAGTATGAATAAGATGTACCTGTGTCAGTGGTATTTGATGGTGGATGTCCTTCTGTAAACAGGGTTCTCTTATTGATTGATGAGTAAAACAATGTTCTGCCAACAGAGGCAGGAAGATAGGCTGTACTAGAAGATGAAGAGACTGTGGGGAGAGAGTCAGAGGGTGAGTGAAGAGATGCCATGTAGATCACAAAATAGGAACAGGTCCAGGCATGCTTCGGTAAGCCAAGACCACATGGAAATACACAGATTTATAGTAATGGGTTAGTAATTAAGACAGATCTAGCCAATAAGGTGTCCTAGTCACCATCCAATGAGAGATGGGGATGAGGGAAGGGAGAGGGAGACAGGATTTACATGTGAAAGAAGCTTGTTCCCAACTTAAACTAATAAAAAAAACAATAAAATGATGATATTAAGAAAAGAAAAATAAATATATAACTTCCAACTTGATTAGGGAGTCTCTAAAACCAAAAGGGCATGGACAGATGTACTTCAGACTCTAAGAGACAACAGATACCAGCTAAGACTTCTATACGCAGCAAAACTATAGATGGAGTAATTGCTACAGATGGAGAAAACAAGACATTCCACCATAAAGTAAATTCAAAATATATTTATTTACATATTCACCCCATGGAAGCTTCTAGAAGAAAATCTCCAAGCCAAAGAGATTAACTACACTGGAGAAAGCATAGCAAATAAATAATCCCACCCCAGTAAAGTGTTGCAAAATATTTTTCAAGAAAATAGACCTGAGAAAAAAGCTAGTATAGCCATTCTAATATCTAAAAAATAGAGTACTCCTAGAACCTAATTGTAAGAGAGGGAGGAACTATGAGAAAAAGGATAAAGACCATGAAAGGAAACTGCTGCCCTGAGATAGTGGGAGCTAACAGATTCCAGACTGACAGCTAAGGAACCTGTATAAGGATTAACCTGGGTGTCAGTTGGGAGGCTTGGGAGGGCAATGAGACCACTGGAAGTGGAACCAATATTTATCCCTAGTGCAAGAACTGGCTGTTTGGAACCCATTCCTTATGTCTGGATACTCTCTCAGCCTAGAAACACAGGGGACACCTAGGTCCTTTCCCAAAGCTGTGATAGACTGTGATAATCCCCCATGGGAAGCCTCACACTCCCCTAGGGCAAAGTGAGGGAGGAGAAGGAGAAAGGAAATAGTGGGGGAATGTAAAGACAGGAGGGAGAGGGAACTGGGATTATTATGTAAAATAAGAATGTTTTTTTATTTTCATAAAAAATAGTTTAAAAATCTGTTGATGCAATATGATTTTCTCTATATTAAAGTTTTCAGTGAGCACTTTCTTTTGTGCACAATTATTAAATGTTACCTTATTCTGATGTATAGATTTCAAGGATGTGTAAGTTATCAATATTTGACTCTTAAATATTATCATTTCTTTATGTGGTTGATTACAGGCTTTTGGGAAAGGAATTATTTTGAATATATCATTGTTTGCATCATCAAACCTGGCATGTTCACAGTACTTCATAGAGGTGGTGCTAGGGAGGTGGTGGGTGAAGGAGTGCTCAATGTAATAATTAATTTAATTTAGGTACACACCTAAACAATGGCTTAGAGAAGCTGAAACAGTCAACAGGTACAGTTCCTGATTCTTTTCCCTTCCCCACCTCCATTAACTGGTAAGAGCACCTACTCAAACATCAAGTTTAACAATTCGATACCCAGGTGAAGTGTCATCATTTCTCTGAAAGAACAAAAAAATCCTTAAAAGGGATTGTTAGCCCTCTATGTTATCATGTTGTTCTTTTTTTTTTACATTCTTGTATGAGCACATGCATGTGAGCACATGCAAGCCACTGCACAGATGTAGAAGCTAAAACACAATTTGTGAATCAGTTTTCTCCTTCTATCATATGGATCCTGGAGATCACACTTGGGTCACCAGAGTGGTGCCAGCAGCCTTACCTGCTGAGTCACCTGCCAGTCCATGATACACATTTTCTTACTGCTTTGACACAAAATTTATTCATATTGCCAAGTATTCAAGGCCAAGTTTCAGTACTTAAAGGATGATAGAAGTAGCAAAATAACCGTTAGAAATATCCTTCTAGTCTTTGGAGGACTGTCTTCATGAGGTGACCTTTGTTAATACTCTCAGTAGCATCATCCTCAACTGAATTTGTGCAGAGAAGAGGGCAGATGAAGGAGGGACACTTTGCTAGGACCAACACATCCAGAAGACAGTTCACATCAGTACAAAAGAATCCATATTGCATTTCCCAGTTAAAAGAAAAACACTTGTGTTTATTGAGTACAAAATTCTTCCCACAACATCTGAACTTTATAAATGTCCTAAAGGAGAACATGTGGTTCAAAGTATAGCTAGTGACTATGATAGAATTTGTATAAATTTTCCTCTTGAACGTAGAAATGTTAAGCCATGTAAAGAGAGTGTGGATTATTTCAGGTTGATAGGCTGACTGTGGACAGGTAGAGGGAGGCTCACATGGTGAGATCTGCAGTGCTGTGTTGAGACTGACATCCAGAGGACCCTTGCTGATAGTTTCTTTTGCAGATTCTCCATTGGAACACATTTATTGAGCAGGAACAGGACTTCATCTTCATATTTTTGTAAGTTGATGTGATGATCCACTTAGGAGTGCTGTAGTTAAGTGTGAACTTTGTTTTGTTTGTCCTCGTGGGCTGAGCATTGAGGTAAAGAATTAATTTTAATTGCAACTTCCCCTCTGCTTCTGTCTAGTGGCCTGTTGTTTTTTTGTCTTCTGAGAAATATTGATTGCCAAGTAAGACAAAATTATAATTTTTTCTGACAGAGATGGCATGGTGTATATTTGGTTATCAAAATACTCATGCGGTATGCAGTTTTTTGTTTGATTTATTTATTTTTGTTTGTTTGTTTATTTCGTTTTTTGAGACAGGGTTTCGCCTTGGCTTTGGAGGCTGTCCTGGAACTGGCTCTTGTAGACCAGGCTGTTCTTGAATTCACAAAGATCAGCCTGCTTCTGCCTCAAATGCTGGAACTTAAGACATGGCACCTGCCGTGGTATGGGGTTTAAGTTAGTGAATGTTCACACTGTGGGTGAAAGCATGGTACATATTGTAAAATCTCAGTAATGCACATGTATGTACACTTGTAGCATCTAGAAAGACACGACATGCTGAGTGCTTTACTGGCTAAATTCATCCTTGGCTTCTTGTGTTTTACTTCACATAATGCACATATTTTTAAGAGTTTCTATTAAAAAGTTAAAAAACACACACACAAAAACAAAGAAAAAATCAAGACAAATAAAATGGTACACTTTCGATTAAGTAAACTTTAAGACAAATGGCTCAAGTATTTTCCAGTAACTTACCAGACACTGCTATCTAGTGGAAATGAAAATATATGGCTATGAAGGTTTTTAGCAAGACAGTGTCTCATAATTTCCCCCGGTAGCTGAAAGCATGCTCCTCAAATTGTTCCACATAATAGAAGCAGAAGGGACACTGCCAAACTGTTTTTACGAGGCTACAATAACCTCGATACACAAAGACACAAGTAAGAAAGAGAACTACAGAACAATGTCCCTCATGAACATTGATGCAAAAATTCTCAACAAATACTGGCAAATCGAATCCAAGAACACATCAGAGAAATCATCTACCATGATTAAGTAGGCTTCATCCCAGGATTGCAAGGATGGTTCAACAGACATAAATCCATAAATGTAATCCACCATAAAAACAGACTGAGGGGAAAAATAACATATGATCATCTCAGTAGATGGAGAAAATGCCTTTGACAAAATCCAACACCCCTTCCTGATAAAGGTCTTGGAGAAATCAGGGAAAACGGGAACATACCTCAACATATTAAAAGCCATATACAGCAAGCCAAAAGCCAACATCAAATTAAATGGAGAGAAACTCAATCAAATTCCTCTAAAATTGGGGACAATACAAGGATGTCCACTCTGTCCATGTCTCTTTAATATTGTCGTTGAAGTTCTAGCTAGAGCAATAAGATAACAAAAGGAGATCAAGGGAATACAAATTGGAAAATAAGAAGTCAAACTGTCACTATTTGCATACAATATGACAGTCTACACCAGTGACCCAAAAAACTCTATTAGGGATCTCCTACAGCTGATAAACAACTTCAGGAAAGTGACAGGATACAAGATTAACTCAAAAAATCTGTAGCCCTATTATATACGGATGACACATTGGTGGAGAAAGGAATCAGAGAAGCATCACCCTTTACAATTGCCACTAACAACATAAAATACCTTGGGGTAACACTAAACAAAAACATGAAAGACCTGTACCATAAGAATTTTTAGTCTCCATAGAGAGAAATTAAAGAACCTACCAAAAATGGAAAGATCTCCCAAGCAAATGGATAAGTTGGATCAACATAATAAAAATGGCAGTCTTGCCACAAGCAATCTACAGATTCAATGCAATCCCCATAAAAATCCCAATTACAATTATTCAAAGACCTTGAAACAACAATTCTCAACTATATATGGAGAAACATAAGACCCAGATAGCCAAAACAACCCTATAACAAAAGGAACTTCTGGAGGCATCACCCTCCCTGACTCCAAAGTCTATTACAGAGCTATAGTGCTTTTTATTGGTACAAAAATAGACATATAGACCAATGGAGTAGAGTTGAAAACCTTACATTAACTCACACACACAGGAACAATTAGTTTTGAATAAACAATCCAAATTTATATGATGGAACAAAGGGAACATCTTCAACAAATGCTGCTGGCATAACTGGTTCCATATATGTAGAATACTGCAGTTAGACCCAAGCCTATCGCATTGCACCAAACTTAAGTCAAAATGGATCAAAGACATCAACATATATCCAGCAACACTGCATTTATTAGAAGACAAAGTGGGAAATACCCTTGAATTAATTGGTACAGGAGACCACTTCCTGAACATTAAACCAGTAGTACAGTCACTGAGGTCAACAATTGATAAATGGGACCTCATGAAACCGAGAAGCTTCTGTAAGACAAAGGACATAGTCAGAAAGACAAAATGGAAGCCCACAGACTGGGAAAAGATATTAACCAACCCCACATCTGACAGAGGGCTGATCTCCAAAGGATACAAAGAACTCAACAAAGTAGTCTCCAAAACACCAAACATCCAATTAAATAGTTGGGTACAGAACTAAATAAACAATTCTCAATAGAGGAATCTAAAATGTTTGAAAGACACATAAGAAAGTGTTCAACATCCATAGCCATCAGGGAAATGCAAATCAAAACAACTCTGAGATACCATCTTACTCCAGTCAGAATGGCCAAAACAAAAAATAACAATGACAGTTTATGCTGGAAGGATGTGGAGAAAGGGGAACACTCCTCCACTGCTGGTGGGCATGCCAACATGTACAGCCACTTTGGAAATCAGTATGGTGACTCCTCAAGAAAATGGGAATGAGTCTACCACAAGATCCAGGAATTCCACTCTTAGGCATATACCCAAAGAAGAACATTCATACAACAAGAACATCTGTTCAACGATGTTCATAGCAGCACTATTTGAAATAGCCAGAAACTGGAAACAGCCTGGATGCCCATCAAATGAAGAATGGATAGACAATATGTGGTACATTTAAACAATGGACTACTACTCAGTGGAAAAAAGCAATGGAATCTTGAAATTTGCAGGAAGATGGATGGAACTCGGAGAAACCATTCTAAGGGAGATAACCCAAATCAAAAAGAAAACATGTGGATTTTAGACAAAGCATAAAGGATTACCATACTACAATCCACACTACCAAAGAAGCTAATTAACAAGGAGGACCCTAAGACAGACATACAGTATCCACTGGAAAGGGGAAAGGGTCAAGAACTCCTGATCGTTGTGAGCACGGGAAGGGGAAGGGAGTTAGAGAAAGAGAAGGGGAGAGGAGGAGGGATGCATAGGACAGGATGGAGCATTGGGGCTTAGTTGGGGGAAAATAGAAGAAATTAAGAAAGAAGATACCACAATAGAAGGAGACATTTTAGGTTTACAGAGAAAGCAGGCACTGGGGAAAGGGCTGGAGAGCTACAAAGATGACAGCAACTAACAATCTAATCAACAGAGGAGAGGCTACCTTAAATGCCCTCCTCTGATAATGCGATTGATGACTGTCTTATATGCCATCCTATAGCCTTCATACAGCAGCTGGTGAAAGTAGAAGCAGACATCCACAGCTAATCACTGAACCTAATTGGAATCCAATCACATAGAAGGACGAGTGAAAAACAAAATGGTCCAGACC
>NC_048602.1:28304031-28505831 GCF_003668045.3 Cricetulus griseus | reverse complement strand
GGACGCCCAGAGAGGCCATTGTGTGATGCTGTGAAGTTGGAGCCTGGATTGCCTTGGAGAACCCAGATGTTAGAGATGTCAGAGTCATGGGATACCTGCTAGGGAGATTTGCTACCAGGGAGTGGAACCACCCAAGAAAAAGAAGTGTGTTGCCGTCAACAAAGCTGAATGGAATTGGAGATCTGAAGAATGTTTTGACAACAGACATGGAGATGCAAGAGTTTAGAGCTTGCCCAGCTGGTTTTCTGTCTTGCTTTAGTCCAGTCTTTCCTCACTATGCTCCTTTTCCTACATTTTGGAATGGTAATGTATATCCTGTGCCGTTAGATGTTGGAAATATGTGATCTGCTTTTTGCTTTGAAACAAATTTGGGACTATTATAGACTATGGGGACTTTAAAGTTGGACTGAATGCATTCTTACATTGTGATGTGGCTACAAGCCTTTGAGGGCCAGGGAGTGGAATGTGGTGGTTTGAAAGAAAAATGGTCCCCAAAGAGAATGGCCCTATTAGGAGGTGTGACCTTGTTGGAGGAAGTGCGTCACTGTGGAGGTGGATTTTGAGGTCCTCATAGATGCTCAAGATACTACCCAGAGTCGCAGTCCACTTCCTGTTGTGTTCTGATCAAGTCAACACCATGTCTGCCTGCACAAAGCCATCTCCCCACCGTGATGACAATGGGCTGAACCTCTGAACTGTAAGTAGCCACCTCAATCATATGTCTTCCTTTATAAGAGTTGTCCTGGTCGTGGTGTCTCTTCACAGCCATAGAAACCCTAACTAAGGCAAGGACTGTATGATAGGATGAAAGCCCAGATGTTTTGATATGCAGGTGTTGATATGCAAAAGCTGAGGACTGGCTCTCATCGCTGGATGTAGACAGGGCACCAATGACTACCGTGTTCCTGTTAAATTCTACTGGACCAACAACACACCCATTCCAAAACACCCACTGCTAATCAACTGAAAACTAAGTTTGAATCTTAATCTTATAGAAACTACTAACTTGTTGTAGACTGTTTAAAAAAAATCATTAAGGGGGCACTGGGAGGGTGGAGGGAGGGGAAGCCGTGGTCACGATGTTTTGTATAAGAGTAGAATAAATGAATTTTTTTAGTTACAACGTGAGGGTTTATAGTCACCTTATTAATGACTAATATGCCCAGAACTATGCTTGTGGTCATGCTGGCTACAAATGTAATTTGTAGGAATAAATGGCATTTAGCCTCCTATGTATGTTTTCAGAGTTAAGCCTAAATGAAATAACTAAAAACACAAATAAAGTTCATTTAAAATCAGGTATACTTAATAGATGGCCCTCAATACTTTTTCAGAGATCTGCTGAGTGTGGAATTTAAAATGTCTAATGAGAGCCGGGCGTTGGTGGCACACGCCTTTCATCCCAGCACTCGGGAGGCAGAGGCAGGCGAATCTCTGTGCGTTCGAGGCCAGCCTGGTCTCCAGAGCAAGTGCCAGGATAGTCTCCAAAGCTACACAGAGAAACCCTGTCTCGAAAAACAAAAATAAAAAATAAAAAAACAAAATGTCTAATGAAAAACCTTCCTATGACAGACAAAAATGCCAGCTCCTAGAGGTGACCCTAAGGACTCCAAAGAAGACAGCTGGGGCACAGACCTGACTGTGGTAATGCTAACCATGGGAAGAGCTGCCCATGCCTCATCTGCTGCCAAGGCTCTGCCCAAACTGTGGACCCTGTAGGGTTGACTGTCACACTCTGGCTCGTCCAAGTGAGGTCAGTTTTTTCCAGGTGCCTTCCCCACAGGAAAAATCTATCAGGCTTTCTGAATTTGGCAGCCCATGTGACAGCTGAAGACTGACCTCTGTCCCCAACAAAACTACCACCAGAGCTTAGTGTAAAGATCCAGGTAATTAGCTGTAAGTCTTGTTATAGTTTATAGAGGCCATTTGGATTATTCTTCGTGCTATAACTGTAGCTATACCAGTTTAACAACAGCTGCCTGGTTAATGCATTTCATATACGTGAATCTGGCATTGCCTGTGTAAGTCTCCTGATAAGGCAAACTCACAGACACTTGTCCCTACTAACAGACTTCATAGTGAAGGATAAACAGCTTTCAGATGTAACCTTTCCTACTTAAAGGCACTTGTTTTGCAATGAGGGCTCTCGGTAATCAAACACCGGTATCTCGTGGTAAATGATTGAACCAAAAAACGGTTTTAACTTTATGTATGTTCTGAGGAGACTAAGAAGGCATTTTAAAATAAATACAAGTTATAAAGGTCTGAGAATATGAAAACTTAAGTAAATTACAAAGAGCTGAGAAACTAAGATACAAATACAAGTTACTCTATACTAGTGTTATACAACGATTTCAAAGGGTCAGGGTTTCGACGTTGATAATGGAATTCTGGTGAGCTAGCCAAGCACTAACAACTATCATCAACCACAAGCTCTCCTTTCAAATTCCCTTTGATCGTCTTTTTTTAAATATAGACTTGCAGATGCTTCTCATCACGCTAAAAAACATCTCTGCCCTCTGGCCAAAAAGAAAAAAGATCGCCCATACTTTTTAACTCAAAGCCATAGCTTTTGCTGTAACTCAAAAGCATGAGTCTGCTCCAGCTGTTTTGCAGGTGCCCGTCTGCTGCTTTTTCTCCAATGAGGATTTTAGTACAGATTGCAAACAGTGGTAAAGCTATTATGTCTAATACGTTTATCTTGTATTTTGGGTTGTGGGCCTAGCCTTTAACGGCTGGGCTATCCCTCCAGCCCTAAAATCTTTATCTTATCTAAAATGTTTATCTTATCTAAAAATCATTCAAAGACCAAAAGAACCCCAGATAAGTACTCCTGACAATCAACAGCCTGGGACTCCTCCCTACCACAACTACCAGGATTACGGGCCAGTAAGCTCCAAATATGAAAGTTTCCTTTATGTTCTTTAACTCTGACTTCTGTCCCTGGCAAAGTTCCACCGAGCTGGTAGACCCCTCAGCTGCAAACTACAAACTGCTCCAAAGGTGACCTTCACCATGCCAGCCTTGAAACCCGATCTAAGCCAGTCCAACCGAATGGGACTGCTCCCTGTCTCTTCAGCTGGGTCAGCAAGTCAGATGGCCCTGACGAATGCCCCATTGTCCTAATCCCCTCCCAGTTTTTGACTAATATCCCAGCCTTCCTGGGCCCTGACAACAGCTCCTAATTTTAGCAGGAAGTAGTTAAGAGAATCCATCATCTGTTATCCTCAACAAAGGCTGGAATGTTAGGTCCAAAGGGAACTCCCTGGCAAGGGGCGCAAAATGTATATATATGTGTTATCTATATATATGGCCATATAGATGTAATTATATAATGGCATACCAGGCTCCTTCATTTTCAAAAAGGTACATGTTAAAACCAAATAGACTGCCTGGTGATGGTGACACACGCCTTTAATCCTAGCATGGCCGAGGCAGAGGCAGATGGATCTCTGTGAGTTCAAGGCCAGCCTGGTCTACAAAGCTAGTTGCAGGACAGCCAGGGCTGTTACACAGAGAAACCCTGTCTCAAAAAACAAAAACAAAAAAATTACTCTTTCTATGCTAGCCAATCAGACATAATTAGAGCGTCCCTATTCACGGTAGAAATTCTGTCTCCTACCAAACAGGAAATGTTAAAGATACTTGCTCCCCACCGGCATTGTCAGCCTCCGCAACAGACATAAAAGGACCATTTTGCTATGACGCCAGAACAAGTTCATTTCTGTTTGCTGCAAAACTCAAGTTGATCATGCTTTAACCTGTTTCTGGAATTGGACATGTCCCTACCCCATGGAATTTGACTCACATCTTGAATGTACCCCAATAAGATGTTCTGCCAAATAATTTAAAAATGTTCAGCCAAGTTCCTAAGTAACCAAAATTCCTCTGGAAATCCCCCAAACCTTGAACCATCCACGCCCACCCTCCTCCCCCGGTCTTGCAGGGTTTTTGGACTAAACTCCACCTCTCCTGTATTTTTTTTTTCAAACCCCTGCTTTAGGGAGATAGCCCTGTCTAACAGAAAACACTTAATTTGACCAAAGAATTTGGGTGATGGTCTTTACTGTCATTCGGTGGGATTAACAGCTTCCTTTTGTTCTTTTTTTTTTCCTTTGTAGAATTTGTTTTTGTTTACCCCCTCCTTTTTTTTTTTTAAATTAGTTCTTTGAGAATCATGTAAGAGTCTCCATGGCTTAAGACACCATACACTTGGGACTGAGGCCTTGGAGGCCTAAGGTTGACCTTTGCCACATAACCTCATGAGCACCAGCCCACACACACACACACACACACACACACACACACACAGAGTAATGTTTCATAATCATTATGCAATTTGATAGAAATGTTCCAGACAAGAGTAATCCCCATTAACAGAACTTTTCCAGTTGTGGCTATCTGGCAAGTGAGAGCGGTACCTAGTGGGAAAACAGAGAAACGCAATATCTGGCTAAAACACAAAGTTTAAGATTTTAAAGTTAAAAAAAATGTATCTTTATGACTTTTAATAATCTTTGTGCAAGGGGGAGGTAAACATGAGTGCAGTCCCCAGAAGAAGGTGCTAGATCTCCCCAAAGCTTGAGTTATGAGTGATTATGGGCCACCTGATGTGGGTGCTGTCACTCAAACTCGGGTCCTCTGCAAAAGCAATACCTGCTCTTAACCACTAAACTTCAACTCTTTAATGGCTCATTCAATATAAAGACAAAATCCTGTTCTGTGTGTCCGTTTTTTGTAAATGTTACTCCATCACCAGTTTTATCTTGGGGCATTGAAATTTGACCCTGGGTGGGGGCTGGAGAGATGACTCAGAGGTTAAGAGTACTGACTGTTCTTCCAGAGGTCCTGAGTTCAATTCCCAGCAACCACATACATGGTGGCTCACAACCATCTGTAATGAGATCTGGTGCCCCCTTCTGGCCAGCAGGCAGAACAGTGTGTACTTAGTCAATGAAAAAAGAAGAAAAGAAATTCGACCCTGGGAATTTTTAGTAACCTTAATTACAGCCAATTAGTTCCAGTTTAAGCTGCCATTTTTGCCTCATCAAACTATTTGCATTCTAAAACAATCCTTTACCTTAGGACAAACCCATTTGACCCTTGAAAGTTATTTCCTTTCCCTTTATAAATTTGTATTCTCACCAAGAACACGTTTTTGTAACTTTAATTTTTATGTCTTGTTCTTGCTTGATGGCTCCTTTCTCATTATCACAAGCTGTAGAAAAGTGTCACCTAAGAAAATAACTATATTCCAGATGGAAATTGAAGCCTGGCCTTTAACCCCAGGACTCAGGAGCCACCAAAGGCAGGGGGATCTCTGTGAATTCTGGGCCAGCCAGAGATACACCGTGAGGTCCTGTTCCCTCCCCACACCCCCAAAAAGTCATTACTATATATGAACTATCTTGTCTATCTTTCTATAACAATCATTCCCTTTGATTAAAAAAACTTCTTTTTTCTTCTGCTTGGAGACAAAAAGGAAAGAGCTAGAAGGTAAGAACTCATTGCTGAAGATACCACATGTCCTAGTTTCAGCACGTGGAGAACTCAGGTCAGAACTGAACTGGAGGCTTCCTCGATGCTGGCCACCTCATTAAGGAACTGTTTTTTGTTTGTTTGTTTGTTTGTTTTTTGTTTTTTTCAGGGCATTTTCTGTATATTTTAACAGATGTATAATGATTGTATGTTTTTTTATTTTTTTATCTTTTGGTTTTTTTTCCGAGACAGGGTTTCTCTGTGTAGCTTTGGACCCTATCCTGGCACTCTGGAGACCAGGCTGGCCTCCAACTCACAGAGATCCGCCTGCCTCTGCCTCCCAAGTGCTGGGAGTAAAGGCGTGCACCACCAACACCCAGCTTTTTCGGTTTTTTTATTTTTGAGGAGTGTTTAACGTTTTATTTGGTTTGTTTTTGTTTGTTTTTGAGACAAACTCACATAGCCCAGGCTAGTATCAAACACACTATGTAGCAGAGGCTGGATTTGAACTCCTGGTCCTTCTACCTCCACTTCCCACACGCTGGGAGTAAAGGCATGCACCACACCTGACATCAAAGTCGTATTTTCTGGTTGTGTCATCCGTTGTTCTCACCCTAGAGAAGGAGAGCAGGACGAACTCTATGCATTTGAAGGTTTTACTGGGCCACACAGTGTGGGCCAGGAGCACGCACTCCTGAAATCACATGTGAGCAGGGGGGGGTTATAAAGGTGGTAAAGTCATAAATTTGGTGCATCGCGTTGGTGTGGCTGTCATGGCTGTTAGCAAGCAAAACAGGATATGAACTTTGAATAACATTACTGCACAGTGGTGTCACCATGCAGTTAATGGCGGGTGAGTTATGGTTCCTAAGTGCCGTGTGTATCTGAGGGTCAGACTGACCTCAGTTTTAGCCCGAAGTAAGGTAGGATTGAGCAAATGGGTTTTTGTTGTTGGTGGTGGTGGGTTTTTGTTTTGTTTTTTTGGTTTTTTTTGTTTTTTTTTTCACGCTGAGACTCCATATCGTGGGGTTTCCTGCCAAAATAAATAAATAAAGACTACACTTCCCATCTTCCTTTGCGGGCAAGCAACTCCGGGAAAGAAGGGACAACAGCAGCTCCCTCCCTTCCCTCCCTCTGTCCCTTCTTCCCCCCTCCTCTCTCTCCCTCCCTCTCCTCTCCCTCTCTCTCTGCTCTCTCTCCCTCTCTCTCTGCTCTCTCTCCTCTCTCTCTCTCTTCTCTCTCTCTCTCTCTCTCTCTCTCCCCTCTCTCTCTCTCTCTCTCTCTCTCTCTCTCTCTCCTCTCTCTCTCTCTCTCTCTCTCTCTCTCTCTCTTCTCTCTCCTCTCTCTCTCTCTCTCTCTCTCTCTCTCCTCTCTCTCTCTCCTCTCTCCCTCCCTCCCTGCCTCCCTCCCTCCCTCCTTGCAGGCGCACAAGGGACCGGGTCCCGTTACCTTGAACAAACGGGTCCGGTCTGGGCCGGCTCGGATGCATCTTCTGCCTTCTCTGCCTTCCGTCTCTGTGTTCAGCCGCCTGGGAAATCTCACCCTGCTCACCCTGCTTTCCCATCACAGTTGCATTGTGTGCACTAAATGCCTGCCCTGTTGTGTGTTTCCAGGGCCCTGGTGCCGGGAGACTCAGCCTGACGCCCACGAAGACGGTCCCCACCGGGACGAGCAGCACAGCCTGACCCCCACCGGGACGCGCAGCACAGCCTGACCCCCACCGGGACGGGCATCACGGCCTGACCCCCACCGGGACGCGCAGCACAGCCTGACCCCCACCGGGACGCGCAGCACGGCCTGACCCCCACCGGGACGGGCATCACAGCCTGACCCCCACCGGACGCGCAGCACAGCCTGACCCCCACCGGGACGCACAGCACAGCCTGACCCCCACCGGGACGCGCAGCACAGCCTGACCCCCACCGGGACGCACAGCACAGCCTGACCCCCACCGGGACGCGCAGCACAGCCTGACCCCCACCGGGACGCGCAGCACAGCCTGACCCCCACCGGGACGCGCAGCACAGCCTGACCCCCACCGGGACGCGCAGCACAGCCTGACCCCCACCGGGACGCGCAGCACAGCCTGACCCCCACCGGGACGCGCAGCACAGCCTGACCCCCACCGGGACGCAGCACAGCCTGACCCCCACCGGGACGCACAGCACAGCCTGACCCCCACCGGGACGCGCAGCACAGCCTGACCCCCACCGGGACGCACAGCACAGCCTGACCCCCACCGGGACGCGCAGCACAGCCTGACCCCCACCGGGACGCGCAGCACAGCCTGACCCCCACCGGGACGCGCAGCACAGCCTGACCCCCACCGGGACGCGCAGCACAGCCTGACCCCCACCGGACGTGCAGAGCTCCGCAGCGGCGTCTTCCCCGGGCGGGAATCCCCAACTGCAGGGCTCGAAGCTTTGGTAAGATGCTGGGAGTGGGGGGGGCTGGGGGAGTACCACACACCGGGGAGGTGGCAAAATCCCTCACGTGACTCTCATACCCAGCCCCAGCACTCCTCTGTAGCTCCCTAGTGCTCTGGGAATGAAATGCAAGCCCCACTCCCCACACACCCCAGCAGCTCCTCCAGGCTTTACAAAGCTCCACACTTTGGGGTCTCTCCTCTCCTCCTGTCTCCTTGAGCTGATTAAGTCAAGCAGGAGACACTGACGTGTATGGCTGTGGGAAGTCTACGCAGCAGACAGTAGTCTCTATTTTGATTGCCTCTGCCGTTAGCAGCTTTTTACAAATGCTGGCCAAAGCCCGGAGAATGTGGGAATGGAGCCATCTGGTGGACAAAGGAGGGAACTTTGGGAACCCAGCTAAGAATGCTTCCCCTGGAGGCCGGAAACTTCCTGGCAACCAGAGTAATTATGTGAAATGTATGTCTTTTTAAAATAGTTGCGCTGGTGGCGGAGTGGGGGAGCTGGAGAAATAGCTTAGTGGTTAAGAACAATAGCTGATCTTCCGGAAGTCCTGAGTTCAAATCCCAGCAACGACATGATTGCTTTAAAGCGATCTAGTGCCCTCTTCCCGCCTGCAGGGACACAGGCCGACAAAACCCTGCATGCATAATAAATTTAAAAACTAAAATGGTTGGGCTGGCGAGTTGGCTCAGTAGTTAAAAGCACTGGCTGCTCTTCCAAAGTACCGGCGTTCAATTCCCAGCACCCACATGGCAGCTCAGGAAGTTCCAAGGGATCTGGCACCCTCACACAGACATGCATACAGGCAAAAACACCAGTGCACACAAAATTTAAATAAATAAATAAATAAATAAATACTTGCTGTGGTTTTTACTTCTTGTCTTACCCACTAGGATCTGTGAAGACAGAAACCTCTCTTGTTCAGAGCAGGAGGGTGGAACACATGGTAGATGCTGGGTAAATAATACCGGCTGTTATTAACATCAACACTGTCTTTAGCTCAAACCTGAGTCTCCCCCACAAAGTAAGGATTCTCTTAGGAGCCAGAAAATATGTCTGCCCCAACTTCTGGATCAGACCCAGGACGCTAAGACCCAAAGTGAAGAAGTTCAGGCAGCAGCTAGCCCTCCTTGCTGAACCTGGGCAAGTCACACCCCTCAAGTATGGAGCAAGGGGCTCAGGTGGACCCGAAGCTCCCTCGTCTGTGGGTATGAAGAGAGCAGTAGGGTGACAGGCGGAGTACCCAGGAGCCCCCACGGTGGGAGAGGAGGAATGGGGATTTGAACTGGATGTTTCGCCGGCAAGGGTATAGGTGCAACACATAGGTGTGTGCTTGGTACCCACAAAGCTGAGGACATCAGATCCCCTGGAACTGCTGTTACAGGTGGCTGTGAGCTGCCCCTCATGGGTGTCAGGAACCAAACCTGGATCCTCTGCAAGAACGAGTGCCCTTAACGAGCCATCTCCCAAAAGGGCAGAATTTTTAGCATGTCCAAGACTTCTTCACCCTGACCAGGACTTTCATCCTTGCAACACAGGGGCGTCATTAAAAATCTTTTAGCTGCTTGAGTTACTGAGAGTGATGGGCGTAGGGATGGGGCAGGGAGAGAGTTGCTTCTCTCCATAGAGGAAGGAAAACTTGCTGATTATCGTGTAAGTTCCCCAGATGCTGGGCAAGTCCTGATGCCAAAATGAGCTGTTCCCTCCCCTCCTCTTGTGCCAACTCCTGAGAGAGAGCTGTGGTTTCTGCCAGAAGAAGTTCATTGTGTGTTTTTGTTGGAGACAGGGTCTCCTATAGGCCAGACTAGCCTCAAACTCTCTACACAGCCAGAGATGACTTTGAACTTAGGAGTCTCCCCTGGATTTGTGACTGTGAGCATACACTAACTACATCGCCTAGTTTATCTGCTTACTGGATTCTCCTAGTTTTTGCTAAAGACTAGCACTGCCAACATGAAACCCAGGGCCTTGGACATGTTAGGCAGGGGCTCCACCACTGAGCCACGCCCCCAACCCCTCACTGGGGGATTCTAGGCAAGGGGCTCCACCACTCACTGGGGGATTCTGAGCCACGAGCCCCTCACTGGGGGATTCTAGGCAGGGGCTCCACCACTGAGCCACGCCCCCAACCCCTCACTGGGGGATTCTAGGCAAGGGGCTCCACCACTGAGCCACGCCCCCACCCCTCACTGGGGGATTCTAGGCAGGGGCTCTACCACTGAGCCACGCCCCCAACCCCTCACTGGGGGATTCTAGGCAAGGGGCTCCACTACTGAGCCACGCCCCCAACCCCTCACTGGGGGATTCTAGGCAAGGGGCTCCACTACTGAGCCACGCCCCCAACCCCTCACTGGGGCATTCTTTCTAGGCAGGGGCTCTACCACTGAGCCACACCCCCAGAGGTAGGATAAGGGAGAAATGTAGAGAAATATAGGAAGGAAAGAAGGGAAAGAGGAAAAGAAAAATAATGGGGGCCTGGAGAAGCAGCACCCAGGTAAGAGGGCTGCTGTGCAGACATGAAGACTGAACTCCAGTCCTCTCTCCTTTCCTATTTGAGGCAGGTCTTCCTATTTTTCCCCAGGTTGTCCTTGAACTCAAGATCCTTCACACTCAGCCTCACATACCGGTACACCACCAGGACCTGGGAATACAGGTGTGCACCGCCATGCCTGGCCACTGAGCATTTATAAAGACACTAAGGAAGACCGGCATGTTAGGTAAGAAAGTACATATTGAATACATACATAGCATTGTTTTGAGGGATAGTTAAAGACAGGGTTTCTCTGTGTAGCTTTGGAGGCTGTTCTTGAACTCGCTCTGTAGAGCAGGCTGGCCTCGAACTCACAGAGACTCACCTGCCTCTGCCTCCCGAGTGCTGGGATTAAAGGCCTGTGCAAGCCACATAATAAAAAAAAATTAATTACCAGGTGTAGTATTGCATAGGCCTTTAATCCCAATACTCAGAAGGCAGAGACAGGCAGATCTCTGTGAGTTCAAGGTCAGCTTGTCTACATAGGGAGTTCTAGGACAGCGAGGGCTATATAGAGACATCCTGTTTCAAAAAAAAAAGTTTTAATTAATTGATTAATTAGTTATTTTGAAACCAGCCTGGTCTCCATAGCCAATCCCAGGCTAGTCAAGGGCTCCATGAGACCCGTCTCCCAAGGAAACGTGAGTGTTAATTAAAGTTTTTTCAAATGTCTACTGTGAACTGTGTGTGGTGGCTTGTTAATTTTGTGTTTGACTTTTAGACCTCATCACCAATTATCAGTTGCATATGGTGTGAGGCGGGTTCAGCTGAATGACTGGCCCTCGGCCTAGGCATCATTTATAATATAGCTTGATGTGGTTCTTTCTCCCCTTCCACTTCTCACCACGGTGACCTTCGGGCTGGAACGTTTATGACACAGATGACCACTTCCTTCTCGAAACGTTTACTTCCCTTACCTTCTCTCACTGGGCACTGTCCTGGATTTCCTTCTGCTGCCTCTCTCTCTGTCTCTCCCCCCTCTCTGTCTCTCTCTGTGTGTATCTGTCTCTGTGTGTGTGTGTGTGTGTCTCTCTCTCCCTCAGATCAGGAGTTCGGGGTCAAGTAGGTCTCTCTGTGAGTTCGAGGTCACTATGGTTTATCAGTGAGAGAGAGGTCCAGGCCATCTAGCGCTACACAGTAACATTCTGTCTCAAACAAAGAACAACAGCCATAAACCCTCCTCGGAAGCACGCTTGGAGTCCAGTCCTTTGTCCCCATGCATGAAGGACAATCTCTCATGACGCACGAGCTGAGGGCCTGGCACCACATTGTCTCCGGGTCCCAGGAGACTTGGCTCAGATTCTGTCAGTTTCTGGGCTCAAGGTGTTTCTCAGAGACGGCCAGGCTCCTGGCTAACAGAAGGGCCTTTCAGGCGCCATTTAGCTTCCCTTCCCTTCTGCCTGAAACGGGGGGTGCAGCTCACCGATGCTCAGCCCCAGCGAGCAGGTCCCCACAGACCCAGGCTCTGTGCATCCTCGGGCTTGCTTGGCACACTCCCTACGGATCCGCGGATTTTCTCTGTCACAGCAGCCCACTCTCTCCTGAGTCCCCACCGCAGGGGACGGAAGCACCACCTCCCTATCTCTCTTGCCTCCTCTCGGCTCACGCCCAGCACCCCAGATGATGCTCAGCACCTAAGAGGTCCTCAGCAGTTACTGGATGACTGAAGTGATGCATGGTCCACCCCAAGTCATGTGACTCTCTTCTACCAGCCGTGTGTGTGTGTGTGTGTGTGTGTGTGTGTGTGTGTGTTAGAGAGAGAGAGAGAGAGAGAGAGAGAGAGAGAGAGAGAGAGGAGCTCAAGTGATTAAGAGATCAAATCCCTGTAGCTAGAGTTACAGGCAATGTGAGCCCCTGGCATGGGTGCTGGGAGCAGACTCGGGTCCTCTGCAAGAGCAGTCAGTGCCCTAACCACTGAGCCATCTCTCCAGCCCCCCTTCTAACATTGTCTTACTCACTGAACCGTTCGATTATTTCTCTTGCCTCTGCCTCACACTTCCTCCCTCCCCCCTGGACTGTACGTTCTCTCTCTCTCTCTCTCTCTCTCTCTCTCTCTCTCTCTCTCTCTCTCTCTCTCTCTCTCTCTCTCTCTCTCTCTCTCTCGTAGTCTCCCAAGACTCAGATCTGACCAGGCCTTTTCTAAGTGTCATCCTCAACATTACTAATGCTCTTTAGTCATACTCAGACCCCTACCGTGGATCCCAAATGCCTCACCCTTCCGGGCAGCCTGTGCTTCCCTGTGCCGGCTGTATCCCATCACCCCCAAAATCCTTACATTCTTGCTACACCTGAACTTGCTGAACATCCATGTCTACTCTGCTCCCATGGGGACCCTCTAGGAGTGCTAAAGAGAAGAACCTCGAGAAATTGGGAACACAGAAACTTAGCTTTAAGATTACAAAGCAGATCTTGGAGTGTGGCTCAGTGGTAGAGGCCCTGCCTAGAATCCCACAGTGCGGGGCTGGGGGCGTGGTTCGGTGGTAGAGCCCCTGCCTAGAATCCCACAGTGCGGGGCTGGGGGTGTGGCTCAGCGGTAGAGCCCCTGCCTAGGATCCCCCAGTGAGGGGCTCGGGGTGTGGCTCAGTGGTAAAGTGCTTACCTTCCATGCACAGGTCCTGAGTTCCATCTGTAGCATGACAAAAAGTATTAATTATTTATTTACTTTTGAGCCGAGAAAACATATATCTCTTGAAGAAAAGTAAGAGAGACCCCTGGAGAATGAGAGGCTCCACGGGAGAACTAACCCAAAATCATTTAAAGTGGAAGCAGAGGACAGGAAGGGAGGAGGTCTGCCCTGATTTCCCCGTGGGTGGTGGAGAGGCATGGCAACAGGAGCCCGGGCAGGATAGAAGCCCCAGGAAAGCTCTCCCTGTGACCTGAATAGAGCAACTGTGACCCTCTGCACTCAGAGTGCCTTCTCTCCAGAATGGAACCGCTATGGTCACCCATGCAAACCACACCACAGACAGGCGCTAGCCTGAGTGAGTAGGGGTGACACTCACACGACACTATGTACCAGACATCCAGGGGCCAAAATCGGGTCTAATCATACAACTCCTGATCAGCTCTGCGGGTCAGAAACCTTGCTGCCGTCTCCATATTGGAGCTGGAGAAACAGGCACAGAGAGGTTAAGCCACTGGCGTAGACTCACACAGTAGAAAATGGCTGGAGTTCAGGGACAGGCAGCTTGGCTCTGATTCTGACTCGGGACAAGAGGCATCACACAGCCTGCCGCCGTGTCTCAGACAGCAGCGTCCACTCTGAGCCCATTCTCCTCAGCTGTGAAAGGGGCTTCCACACACTTAGCCTCCTGCCCTGTCTGGTTGAGCATCTTCGGACTTGGACCAAGGGTTCCTGCAGCCAGACGCAGTGCTGCGAACGAACACCTGTCACTTCGGCTCAAGGTCATCTTTGGCTAAATAGTGCGCTCAAGCTGCATGAGACTCCCGCAAATATAAATATATATAATACATATATTTTTAAAAGGTACTGTTGTTGTGCTCCACCTGCAGGAAGGAAGTCTGTGCCAAAGCCCTGGGCCCCTCACCTCTGCAACTTCCTGGGATGTTACACAAAGCCTTCCCTGAGAAGACGCAAAGCTTGGCGGAGATCCAAGCCTTGGAAATTCCAGAAAAACCACAAAGACGAATGCCCGAGCCTTCTGTGCCCTTCCCGATGAGGGAGCTTCTGTCTCCCCACCTGTCCGCACACGATGAGCAAGGGCCACATCGCGGCCCCACCCTTGTCAAAAGAGGAAGCTGTGTCTGGGGTCTTCCAGGACAAGTCCAAGTCCGGGAAGTCCCGCCCAAACGTGAAGCAAGCCCTTCACGCCGCCACCCTGCCCCAGAAGATAAAAGTCCTCAGGGCCAAGGTCTGGCTCACACACAGCCCTGGGAGCCATGGCCAACATGTTGCTTGCCTGGACTCTCCTTGCCCTCCTGGGCCTGGGAGCCTCCTGCAACTCCGTCGTGCCCCGCGGCGAGTGGAAGGCCCAGCCGTCTGAGTGCTCCCAGCGCCTGCAGCACCCCGTTCGCTATGTGGTGATCTCACACACAGCCGGGAGCACCTGCGACTGCCCGTCCTCCTGTGAACAGCAGGCCCGCAATGTGCAGCATTACCACAAGGGCTCACTGGGCTGGTGCGACGTGGGCTACAAGTGAGTGCAGAGTGGGCGGGGGAGGCGGAGAGGAGAGCCGCACCATTCCAACCCTCCTGGTGCTGGATCCAGTGTCTCCCTTGGGTGCTAGGGCTTTCCTCCCTGTGTGGTGGGGGTGGGGGTGGGAAACAGGCTTTGCTTCACACACACCAAGGTGTCAATACTTTCCTAAAGGCCCAGACCTTGCCAGGAAAGCGCCAGGCTGACCGAGCCTTGCACCAAGCCCTGGCATCAGTGGGCATAAATGCTGCCCGAGACCCAAGGCAGGGGGCTCCACAGGGAAACAGTTACCCTGTGCTCAGCTTCCGTTTCTGCCAAGGCCAGTGGGATTATGGACCCTAATGCCAAACACCGGGGAAACTGGCTAACATATGTCCCCAAATCTATGGGCAAATGTCTTCCGTGTGCCAGAGTTCCAGACGAGGAGATTGCTAGAAAGGTATCACTACATCCCTGTGTACATAGAGACAAAAAAAGATGGGTTCAGGGTGGAAATAGAATCCACAGAAAAAGGACTTTCGAGCCGGGCGTTGGTGGCGCACGCCTTTATTCCCAGCACTTGGGAGGCAGAGGCAGGCGGATCTCTGTGAGTTCGAGGCCAGCCTGGTCTCCAGAGCGAGTGCCAGGACAGCCAGGGCTACACAGAGAAACCCTGTCTCAAAGAAAGAAAAAAAAAAAAAAAAGGACTTCCAGATGGCTCAGCTAGGAAAGGTGCTGCCAGCAGGCCTAACAGCCTGAGTTCTAACCCGGGTAGGAGAACTGACTATTGGTGGTCTAATAATTGCTCTGGTGCATCACACACGCTCACACACACACTCACTCACACACACCCATACACACTTTTAACAGAGAGGCTGGCTGTGCTAGGCACGGTGGAGATGCCTGTAATCCCAACACTAAAAAGATTACTGTGAGTTCAAGGCCAGCCTGGGCTTTCATAGCAAGATCCTACCTCTGAAAAGGGGCTGGGGTTGGGGGGGCAGGGTAGGTAAAGGTGACAGAAGCCAGATCCCCAGGGGAGGGAAGGCTTCCTGTGGCTTTGATGTGACTCTAAGAGAGACTCTAAGCTTGGGGTGGGGGTGCATCAAAGACCAAGCCGGAGGCAGGGACCTCATCGGTCATGGTGAGGATGTTCATGGTAAGGACAGAGGTCAAACTATCCACAGAGGGTTGGTGGCAGTGGCGGGGAGGGGGGGTGATAGGCATAGACTGGCCCATGTGGCTGCTTGGATGGGCCCCTTTCCTTCAACCTGGGGACCCCAAGAGCCAAGGCAGGCTGGACCAAGAACAAACATCTTTGAAAACTCTTTCAAAGTCTTTGAAAACTCTCTTTTATACTTATTTATTTGGCTGGGGCAGGAACATGGCACAATACAGTGTGGAGATCCGAGGGCAACAGAGAGAGAACCGAGTTTGCCAAGCTTGGTAAAGGATGAGCCATCTCACAGGCCCAAGGGCAGACTTTCCGAGGGGCAGGGTTTCTGAGGTGTGACTTTGTGCAAATAAGTGGCTTTCTGGGTCCCTGTGTCTGTCAGCTTAGGCTGCAAGAGGCAGCAGTACCAACCTCTGGGGCTTGACAGGGAGGAGGTGAGTTCAGGCTTGGGGGAAACTGTTCCAACCTCACCCACACAGTTGTGTTTGCAGTGTGGGTAACGGTGAGATCTCTGTGTCACCTGGGATGCCGACCCTACCTCTTTGATTCTGTATAGAATGGGGGTAACAGCTCACCAGTTGCTACAAAGATGAGGGAAAACTTGGTTTATAGAGCTGTGCTTGGCCAGGAACAGGGGCGCAATAAATGGGCGAGGCTGCCTTCGGACTGTAGGAAATGAGTGAATGATGTCAAAAGAAGTCCCTCCTACCCTTGTCAAGCTCTGCCCCCCTCCTCCACAGCTTCCTCATTGGAGAGGACGGCCATGTGTATGAAGGCCGAGGCTGGCACATCAAGGGTGACCATACGGGGCCCACCTGGAACCCCATATCTATCGGCATCACCTTCATGGGGAATTACATGGGTAAGTGCCCAGCGCCCTGGGCTGGGGAATCTTGTGGGGAGAAGGGAATCACAGGCTCTGCCACCTATGACCTCGGGTTTTTTTTCTCTTGGGACCCTCTGCTGGGCAAGCAGCAAGAGTATACAGCTATAACCCCAGCACTCCTCAGGCAGAAACAAAAGCCTGGACCATATAGTGAGATCCCGTCTCAGAAAAAAAAAATGAATCATGGCTGCAGCTGTAGCTCGGTTGGTAGAGTACCTGCCTAGCACTCACAAGGCCCTGGGCTCCAACCTCGAGCCCCACACAGACCACATGGGTGCCGACCTTAAACCCAGCACTGGGGCCAAACCAGTTCAAGCTGATCCTTCTCAGCATCACTCTGCAGGGATACAGGAGTCAGCCAACGGCTCACCTTCACCCTTGCTGCTGGTGCATCGGGTGTCTCCCGGGAGTGACGGGGCTTTTCTTCCTGCCGAGGAGACAGGCCCTACCTCACACACACCGAAATGTCCCCTACTCTTCCATAAGACAATCCTTCACCAAGGCTGGCACCTTGCAGGGACACTAGGCTGACTGAGCCTGGCCCTGGGTCCCCATGTCCCCATCTTGATCCTGTCTCCTCTGGGGCAGGCTGTGAGCTGGCTTCCTAGGTGGCAGACAGAGGCTGGGATTCCAAGTTCCAGCACCTCAGAGGCTGAAGCCTCCATAGTCCAGGGAGTTCCAGGCCAGCCTGGGATAGGGACCTTCTCCAGTCAACCAGTTAATTCCTAAGACGTGTTTCATAGATGACAGCTATTTGTGTGGGCCGGACCCTGGGGCCTTGGAGCAGAGGAGGGCCAGGGCCAAGCAACAATATAACAGGTAGTGCTTGCTAATGTCCCCTCTGTGCTAGGCTCTCTTTCGCGGTTTATTGAAAGTTAACTGTTTTATCTCCCACAGCCCTATCAGTAGGTGCCTGATTTTCTTTCTATGGTTGAGGAAACTGAGGCAGAGGACAGCTAACCAATAACCCTCACCTCTCGGCCCTTCAAAGACGCTCCAGTCTAACTTTCTATATCTCGCCCCCCCCCCTTGCAGAGCGGGTACCCCCAAAGCGGGCCCTCCGTGCCGCCTTGAATCTTCTGGAATGTGGGGTGGCTCGGGGCTTCCTGAGATCCAACTATGAAGTCAAAGGACACCGGGATGTGCAGAACACACTCTCTCCAGGGGACCAGCTTTATGAAGTCATCCAGCGCTGGGAAGGGTACCGAGAGTGAGACCCTGTGTGGCCACCACCCTGAAATCCCTCCTGCTACCTGCTCCGTCCCCACCCCGTCTGTCCTCCCAGTGACCCCACCAATAAAGAGATAGCACCAACCACACGACTCTGGCCATCCCTCCCGCTCCTGCTACTCCACCCTCACTGGTAAACAGAACCCAAAGGCCCAGTGCTGCATGAACCAAGACCCCAGAGGCCCTGGCTCAGAAGTGACATCGCAGCTTGGGACCTAGAGATCTCGGGTGAGAACCCAGGAATCAATACCCAGCAGGCCTTGTGCCACCCACAGCAGCTCAAAAGAACCAGACAATGTGGACCGTGCTGCAAGACGCCACTCCCCTGCCATATTGCCAGACATATCAACTTTGCTTGAACCCCTCTGGAGACGCACAGCTCACTAGCGCCCACCTGCCTCCAGGTCACAGACGGTCCAGACGCACTTTAGGGTCTCTATTATGAGGCCATGCTCATGTCTTCCCATTCCATCCCTACCCTCGAATCATAAGCTACGGGGCCAAGAACAACCACATTTATTTACAAAATACACATACTCTCTTCTCCTAGAATGCATTATTGGGAGAGAGGGGAGTCCGGGCCTCACACACCTGAGACTCCAGGAGCACCTAGAGGTGTGGAGCATGGGAGGGGCATTGCCTCCACACCAGACCCACGGATGGCAGAATGGGAAATCAGGGTACCACCTCTCCAGGGTCATGACCGCGTGTCCAGCCTGTTCATGTATTCTTGCAAAGCCTTCAGGCGGGCATCTATTTCAGCCATGTCAGCTCCCTGGTACTCGGGGCTGTACTCTGTGAAAGCAGAGACGGGTGTAAAGCAGCAAGGAGCCAATGAACTGCCCTTGTTATCACTCCAGGGGGTTCTGAGATGATGGAGGGAGGGACAAATATGGGGCCCCAGGCTCACCTTTGACGGGGACCCAGCCCCCAGAATTGGCCAGGTGTCTCTGGTGGTTGCTGCGTTCTCGAGTGGTAGACTTCTGGTGACAGGAGAGGCAGGAAAGGGGTCAGGAAACCCCGTCTATTCCTAGCCCCCAAGGTCCATGGGGGTTCTGAATCCGAGCATTTACGGTCGCCACAGAGGCAAGAGCCTCCCTCCTTCCGACACAAGAGCCCTCCAAGGGGTGACCTGGCAAAGCCTGGGGCGCAGAGAGGCTCACCAAGCACCCTCAGACACACACTAGGAGGAAAGGATCCTTTTTTTCTCCTCTTTTCTCTTGGACACAAGATCTCATATAGCCCAGGCTAGCCTCAAGCTCACTCTTTAACTGAGGCTAGCTTTAAACTTTGGATCCTGCTGCCTCCACCTCCTGAGTGCTGGGTTAACAGGCCTGCCAGTGCCACCACACACCACTTATATGTAACCCGGGACCTTGTGCTAGATGGGCGTTCTACTAACTGAACCACATCCTAGGTCCGAATCTTAAAACAAAAGATTCTCACCAGGAGCAGGGCCCCAAACACGCTGCTCGCAGGGTCATTCTAGAGTTCCCTCTACAACCTGGTCCCCCCAGGACAACAGAATCATACAGATGATGGGTGGCCGGCCACCTGTGGCCTCCCACCTGTGGCCTCACACTGCCCTTCCCTCCTCCCAGCCTAGGAATGGTCCTCACCATCTTGCGCCCGCTCCAGGGTGTGGGGCTGGGTGGTTTCCCGCGGACGCGGCAGCGACGGCTGACAAAGGAAGGCAGTCAAGGGCCACAGAACATCTTTGGTACCTCCCTTCTGACCCACCTTCGTGGTTTTAAGACCTCCAGCCTCCGTCACCTCATTTCCGTGCAAAGGACTGTTTCCACTCTCCCCCGGGCGCCCTTTCCAGAGGGTCCTTCCCCAGAGTACAAGTGTTACCTCCTGGAAACGGACTCGGAGAAATCCAAATCGCTGCAGGAGCTGACGGACGAGCAGCGGCTGCGGAAACTGTCCACTGGGGGGAGACGGAGGGTGTTAGGCCAGCGGGCCAGCAGCCCGCCCCGCCCCGCCCCGCCCCCGCCCCGCCCCTGCAGCGGTGCCGCCCCTCCCAGCCCGTTACCCGAGGAGCTGCGGTTCCGCGAGCGGTTGGCGTCCCCCCGGGCTGTCATAGCGGTGGCGGGCCGGGTCTGCTGAGTCCATGAGACGGAGGGGCCGTCCCCGCTGCCGCCACTGCCCGTTCGGTTCCGCTGCTGCAGCTGCTGCTGCTGCTGCTGCTGCCTGGGAAAGCAGAGGCGAGGGGAGAGAGAGGCGAGAGGCGCGCACCCACTAAAGCCCTAAAGCCGCTGCCCCGGCCTGTGGCCCGCCAGGGGCCACGCGGGGATGCGACAGGTGAGGGTGGCAGAGAGGACTCAGGTCAGGAGGGGGGCCACCCAGAGGGGGTTGAGTGTGCAGGGGGAGCAGGGAAGGGGAAGAGGGGAGCAGGGGAGGGGACCAGGGGAGCAGGGAAAGGGAGGAGAGGAGGGGAGCAAGGGGAAGCAGGGGAGGGGAGCACGGGAGGGGAGGAGGGGAGCGGAGCAGGGGAGGGGAGCAGGGGGAGCAAGGGAGGAGAGGAGAAGAGGGGAGGGAGGGAGGGGACAGGGGACGGGAAGAGGAGAGGGGAGAGGGAGCCAAGGCAACCAGAGTTAAGAGACCCTAGAGGTTAGAAGAGTACCGGGACTGGAGGACAGGGGTGAAGCGGGCAGGCAAGAGGGAGCACGGAGGAGTTAAGGTGGGCGGTGGGAAACGGGCACTGACTTACTTCATCCTAATCTCTCTCTGCTTCTTCTCCTTGGCTTTCACGAAGGCTGTGGGGTCAAAGCGGGGCGCACGGGCTAGCACGGGCACCTAGACAGCGGGGGGGGGTGGCTCGCACACCGGCTTCTCCCGGCGCTGGCCCACTCTGCCCCCCACCCACCCACCGCAACCGGGGCAGCCTCAGACCTGTGGGCGAGGGCGAGGGGCGGGCGGCCGGCCGCGACCCGGGCCCCGCGGCCGCTCTCCGCGACGAGGACCGAGTGGCCGCGCGGCCGCGAGACGTGGAGCGCTCCCGGGACGTGGACGCTCGATCCTCCCGGGCTGGAGCGGACGCCGGTAGGTTGCGTCTCCTGGGGGCACCGGGTCCGTCCGCGGTCAGCTCCCCAGGCGCTCGCCCAGCCCACCCTGGGGCCATCTTTCCGTGTCACCTCCCCAGCGGTCCCAGCCGGACTCACGACACCTTCCCGCACTCCACCTCCTCCGAGTCCCTCTCCAGGACCTGCCTGCCGCTCCCCTGCACCCGAAAGTCCTGGGCCGGCACAGAGCACCCCCAGATTCCTCCCGCGGGGAATCCATAGGCCCTGAGGCTCCCACCCCACACCCCAGCCTACCTCCAGGCCCCGCCCAATTCTCCGCAGGCCCCGCCCACCCTCCGTTACCGCGCCTGGCCCCGCCCCCGTAAGCCCCACCCCAGCCCCGCCTCTCACCCCCTCCGGTACAGGGCCAGCTCGTTGTTGAGCGTCTTGAGCCGCGCTCGCAGGTTGCGCTCCGACGCCTTCACCTCCTCGAGCTGCCGAGGGAAGCGGAGGGAGGGCGCCCAAGTCCAGACCGACCGGACCAAGGTCCAGGGCGGCGCCCCCTCCCCTCCCCTCCCCTCCCCTCCCCGGGCTCGCACCCTCACCTCCTTGGCCAGGCGGCGGCAGTCCTGGCTGCGGCGGCCCGCAGCTCTGCCCCCGAGGCCCCGCTCCTGCCGCAGCTCCGTCTCCAGGCCTCGCACCAGCCCGCGCAGCGCCTCCGCCTCCTGGCGAGCCGCCCGCCCGGCCAAAGCCTCCTCTCGGGAGCGACCCAGCTGTACCTCCAGCTCGCGCTTCTCCGACGCCAGGCGGGTCACCCTGAGAAGCGGGAAAGGACCCGAGCACCGTGGGCCCCTCGCAACGGCTCCACGGGGAGCAGTCCCCGAGGTCCCCCCCCAATCTCCTGGAAGGAGGAAAGCGATGCCCGGGGAGGGGGCTGGTCCTGTCAACCCCCCTCCGGGGCAGGAAGGATGCTGGGGCCACTGCACTTTCACCCATCCCGCACACAGCAGGCACATCTGTCCCGGTGAAGAGGTCGGCATGGGGACAAGGCTCAAAATGCCTGCTGCAAGCCTAGCCCCACTAGCCCTTGCTTCCACCTCCAAGGCTTTCCCAGCCAGCGCTAACAACTGACTAGGTTGCTACCCTGCTAACAGACCCTTAAGAAAACACAGCTGTTTATAAACAGCAAGAAGCGACGGTAACCAAGTGTCCTCCGACAGAACTGAGTTTCCGTGGCTCATCCACAGTACAGTGCTGTCATGAAAAGGACTGATTGAGGGTTGGTTTTCACTAATTTAAACAGTGCAGAATATAGTTACCAAGTCCCTTTAAAAAAAAAAGAAATGGGAGGAGTTATGAATTATCTACGTTGCGTTCATACTCTTAAAAACATAGGCTACATGAAAAACTTTCAGAAGGCAGAGGGATTGCCTGTGGGGACTGGAAGAACAGGGAAGAGGGACGAGATGGAGAAACTGGACCTCTCTGGGTGCTCCCCTTTTCAGCTTCGACGCTGGAACTATGAAAATACTTTATGTAGAGACGGACTCTGGCTATATTGCCCAGGCTGAGCTTGAATTTCTGAGTTCAAGTGATCCTCCTGCCTCAGGAACCATCACCAGAGTCGGGGGGGGGGGAAAGGGTGTGGTCAGCAGGCTCCAAGAAAGATAAATGTGTATCAAAGATGGAATAACACTGCAGGATTTGCTAAACACAGGTTTAGCAAGTGGGATCCCAAAAGAGGCTGCAAAGAAATCTAACCTTTACTCAGAAGTCTCACTAGTGACTGAATTGGTATTATCCGGGATAAAGAAATAATAACTGTTACTAACCTTGGAAACTACGATTTTTCAACAACAAGAAAACAGGGTTAAAATCAAGGAGAAAGTAAGAACAGACAGTATATTCTCTTTCTAAAAATGTTCCTGTCTTCTGGCTCTTTCCACTAAGGAAAAAAAAATGCTAAGTGCAACATCAGCCCAATGACAGTGAACACCTGTAATGAGCAGCTCATGCTAATATTAGCTCCTAATAAGAAATAAACCACCTTGGGAAAATAGTTGTAGAGCCCCTGCCTAGAATCCCCCAGTGAGGGGCTGGGGGTGTGGCTCAGTGGTAGAGCCCCTGCCTAGAATCCCCCAGTGAGGGGCTGGGGGTGTACCTCAGTGGTAGAGCCCCTGCCTAGAATCCCCCAGTGAGGAGGGGCCCAGTGGTAGAACAGTTGCCTAGCATGCCCAAGCTCTGGGTTCTACGTTTGCACATAAAAGGCAAAACAGAAAAGATTACTGAGGCCCTTCCAAACGGATACTGAACCCAAAATGAACAATTCCACATGGCCAAGGGCAACACTAACATGCAAACAAAAATCTGGTGCAGTGAATGGATCCGATCGCATCTGTGGTGAGCTGAACACTGGCCTCTACATGCCCAAAGATATCCAAGGCCTTCTCCTGGCACCTGTGAATGCTCTACTATTCCACAAAAAAGGACTTCCACAGATCTGATACGGGTAGTGAGATAAAATGATTCTCCTGAATCATCAGGGCAGGCCCTAAACATACTCACAGCCTGAGATGAGAGACGCAGAAGAGGGGAGGGAAGTGTGTCCACAGAGCCCAGGCCAGAGTAGCAGCACACAAGCCAAAGACTAGCTGCCACTGGAGAGGCAAGAAAGGGATCCTCTCAGACACCGGCCTCCAGAGGGAGACAGAATACACTTCCAGTGGTCTTCCTTTTGGTTCTGTTTTAACTTTTATTGCATTCATTTATTTCTGTATATGCACACAAACACACGCTCGTGCCATAGCATTCATGTGGAGGGCAGAGGGCAACTAGTGAAAACTGGTTCTCCCCTTCCACCATGTGGGGCCCAGAGATTGAACTCTGGTCAGCAGGCTTGGCGGCAAGCTCCTCTACCGGGGGAGCCATCTCACTGATTTTTGGTTTTTGAGACAGGGTTTCTCTGTGTAGCCCAGGCTGTGCTGGAACTCACTCTGTAGACCAGGCTGGCCTCAGAGATCCACCTGCCTCTGCCTCTGCTTCTGCCTCCTAAGTGCTGGGATTAAAGGTGTGCACCACCACATCCACCAAATCTGTGGTATTTTGTCTCAGCTGTCAGAGGGAACCAACACAAGCTCAATTAACTTCAAATTCAGGAGTTCATAATGACCATGACAGCAAAAGCCGCTGGCGTCTGTGGAGGATGAGAGCCAGTTCAACGTTCTGTCAGAGGTGCATAAAAGACCTAGCACCGATCATGTCTTTCCAGGGGAAAATTTACTTCTTTACCCCAGCAGACAAAAGTGGAAAGAATTATGGAATTAGACCACCCTCTCAGAAGACGTCAGTCTAACCGTAAAGCGTGGTGGCGCACACCTTTAATCCCAGCACTCGGGAGGCAGAGGCAGGTGGATCTCTGTGAGTTCGAGGCCAGCCAGGTTTACAGAGCGAGTGCCAGGACAGCCATGGGTTACACAGTAAGACCCGGCCTCAGACAAGGATGGCGAGGAGGGAAGGAGGGGAACAAGACAAGAGCAATACAGTAGTGCATGTCTACCTGGCAAACACATAAAAATAGTTTTTAAAAAAATAGGTTCTGTGTGTGTGTGTGTGTGTTTCTGTCTGTCTGTCTGTCTGTCCGTCCTCTCTCTCTCTCTCTCTCTCTCTCTCTCTCTCTCTCTCTCTCTCTCTCTCACACACACACACACACACACACACACACACACACACACACACACACTGGGCAAAGCATGCCTATAATCCCCACTCCGCATCATGCCCTTCCCAGCATCAGCCTCTGTAGAGCTGGAGCGGTCCTCCGCCTCTGCCCAGACTCTGCCCTATGGGGGCAGCTTCCTCCTGTGGCGTTCCTTGTGAATCGTACTCAGGGCGGAGGAAGTAAGCCTGGTCTATGTAGCAAGCCCCTGTCTCCAAGGAAGGAGGGGGAGGCAGAGTTACAACTCCACGGGAGGACGCACCACTAGCTCAGAGATTTCTAGACACCCTTTTACCAGTTCTGTGGAGGGGGAGAGGTCGCCACCTAGTGGCCAATCTTGGAGATGCGCACAGGTGTGGCTTGGACGGAGGATGGGTTCCTCGGCCTCCCAGGGTCCTTCCTCCACCTCTGCCCAGCAGCTCCCTTGGCTCCTGCTGTCTATCTATCCAGTGTACTCCCTGAGTGACAGAAGGCCACTCCTCTCTGGCAGCATTTGGCACTCAGTCTGGGCTGGCACCTTCAACGGTGCAGAAGTGCCGGCTGCATCCGCAGTCTAGCCCGGCCATGTAATTTCACTGTGCCCTGGGAAAGTCCCCTAGCGCCTCTGGGCTTCTGGAACATGGTGATGACAGATAGCAGTGTCTGTCTCATAGGGCTGCTGTGAGGATAACCGCTTCTGTCTTCCAGACACACACCCTCACACAGACACAAATACATAATAGGATCTTGAAAAGAATAATATGCAACTGGAACTTGCTTGGCTAGCGTACATGATGCTCTAGGCTCAGTCCCAGCGCTACATAAACCCTGTCTGGTGGCCCCTGCCTATAAGCCCAAGGACACCCAGGATCTGGAGGAAGGAGGACCAGAAGTTCAAGGTCATCCTTGACTGCACAGAGAGTTTGAGGCCAGTCTCGGATAGATGAGGCCTTGTCTCAAAAGGAAAAAAAGAAAGAAAGAAATGGGCCAGCAAGTTGGCTCAGTGGGTAAGGATGCCTGCGGCTCAACGATACAAGCCTGACAACCTGAGTTTGGTCCCTGGAAGCCATGTCAATGTGGAAGGAGAGAACCGACTCCACACACGTGCCAGGCTGTGTTTACACACGTGCACACACCACGCATACGATACAATACTTAATTTTTATATTATCACTAGTTCTCCTCCTAGACGAGTGATATTAAAGAATTGGCCGCCTCCAGATAGAGACCAAATGGACGACAGAGCACAGCAGGAAGCATGGCACAGACCTTCAGTCTTCCTCTCTCGCCCACAGTGGAGGACTTTGCATACGCTGTCCCTCTGCCTAGCTCAACACTCCTTGGTCACAGCTCCCATCTCTGCCTCCTCCTCACCTCATCCACATCGACGCCATGCTCACATGCTCACATGGCTGCTGTCCGTTCCCCCTGAGCTAGGCACCCGACGCAGAGAGCCGGGCAGAGAGCCGGGCAGCACCGAGAGGTCTCGGGAAGGCTATTCAGCCTGCCCTTCCCGCCTGTTTGACACCGCCTTTGCTCCTGCTTCCACCTCTTTCTGGGACCCCCCCCGCTCCCCAGCAGAGAGGCGGGGCTCAGAAGGAAGAGGGCGAACGGTCCTGGGGAGATGCATGATGGGAGGAGCCTATCCCGTCCACCACCCCCACCCCCACCGCGCACATCCCCAGACTCACTGCTCCCTCAGGTGCCAGATCTCTGCCTCCCGAGTATCACGCGTGTCCTGGCCGCCATCCAGCCCTCGAAGGCGGCCCAGCTCCTCCTTCAGTGAGCGGATGATGCCCTGCAGGACCACAGGGTCCGGCTTGCCCTGGTACGGGAGGGGCAGCGGGTAGTGGATCCTGAGAGAGGGGATCAGAACCGCGGCATCTCAGAGGCCAAGATCCACGCGAGGGCACAGCTCTGTGAACCAAAGAACACAAGCACACGCAGTCTCCAAAAGCTTGGAGCCTTGGTTTTTTTGTTTTGTGGGTTTTCCTTGTTTGGGTTTTTAGACAGGATCTCACTGCGTGGCCCTGGCTGTCCTGGAACTCTGCATAGGCCAGGCTGACCCCGAACTCAGACATCCACCTGCCTCTGCCGCCCAAATGCTGGGAGAGCAGTTGGTTCTAAGTTCTTTGTCCACAAACTACCGTGCCAGTCAGTCTTGCCCAAGCCCCTCTGAGCTTCTGCCTCCACAATGATTCCAAAGACTCTGGGCTTGACAGGACCCCTGCAGTGTCAACTGACTGTCATGTGACCTCTGCAGGAAGTCCCATCTTTAAACACAACCCGACCCAGACTCTACCCTGAGCTGAGTCAGCCCTGAGCTGGGGCCATTACAGGATGCCTTCAGGTGCTGCCCCACCACACACAGTTCCTCTGGGATTGCTAACTTCCCACCCGATACCCCAGACACCACGACAGACAGAGCCCTGTTGCCCAGCTACTCAAGAGCCATTCCTGGCCAGGTGTGGTGGCTCCAGCCTGTAATCCCAATGCCAGGGAGGTAGAGGAAGGCGGATCTACAGAGTGAGTTCCAGGGCAGCAGGGCTACACAGAGAAACCCTGTCTTGAAAAAACAAAATAAACAAATAAAATAAAATTTAAAAAAAGGACAGAGAGTGACTGGAGATGGCTCAACTTGATGTTGCAGAGGACCCAGGTTCAATTCCCACAACCCGCAACTGTACTTCCAGTACCAGGGGATCCCAGAGGCCCTCTTCTGGCCTCTGCAGGCACTACAAGCAAAACACCCATACGCATAAAACAAAGTTTAAAAAAAAAAATTTAAAGGGGGGGGCAGGGCTGGAGAGATGGCCCAGCAGTTAAGAGCACCGACTGCTCTTCCAGAAGACCACATAGCAGCTCACAACTGTTCCGGGGGATCTGACACCAATGCACATAAAATAAAAGTTAAATAAATTTAAACAACTCAAATAAGAAAAATTAAAAGTTAAAGACTAAAGGGAAGGGGCTGGAGAGATGACTCAGCAGTTAAGAGCACTAGCTGCTCTTACAGAGGACTGGGCTTCAGTTCCTAGCACACAAGCACTTCTAACCAATCATATGGGAAATCTGTTGAGCCCCGTTCCTTTCCTTCCTGTTTTGATAAAGATGCAATACCTAGAGGTCCAACAGCTATTCTGTGACCATGAAGAGATAAGGGTAGGATTTAAAGGGGGCAGCTGGCAACATATTAAACATACAAAGATTTTAAAAATAAAAAAAAACCCACACATGTACACAAAAAGAAAGAATATCCCTTAGCCAGGTGTGGTGGGACAAGCTGGTAATCCCAGTACTTGGGAGGCTGAGGCAGGAGGATTCCCACCAAGGCCAGTCTGGGCTACATTATGAATTCTAAATAAATCAAGGCTACAAAAGACCGTATCTCAAAACCAAAAAACAACCACTTAAAAGCCAGTCAAGGTGATGCACACTTGCAACCTCAACCCTTGAGAAGCTGAGGCTGGAGGAAAGACATTAGTTCAAGTCCATACACTGTGAGTTCTAACCCAGCCTGGGCTACAAAGTCACACCTTTAATCCCAGCACTCGGGAGACAGAGACAGGCAGATTTCTCTGAGTTCAGGGCCAGCCTGAGCTACATAGTGAGCTCCAGGACAATCAGTCGGGGCTAAACAGAGAGACAGCCTCTCAAAAAAAAAAAAAGAAGAAGAAGAAGAAGGAAAGAAAGAAAAAAAAATCCCAGCACTTGGGAGGCAGAGGCAGAGGCAGAGGCAGAGGCAGAGGCAGGCGGATCTCTGAGTTTGCAGCCAGTCTGGTCTACATAGTGAGTTCCAAGACAGGCTCCAGAGCTATAGAGAAACCCTGTCTCAGAAAAAAAAAAAAAAAAAAAAAAGGCAAGCAAATACACAAAGGACTAAACAGGGAGGTCTGTTTGGTGTCTGGCTATGTGATAAGCCATTATGTCTAAAGCACTTGGAGATGTAGCTCAGTGACAGACAGATGCTAGCAATGATCCTTCAGCCGCTTGTAACCAGTCACAACAGCAAAACGACAGAGTCCACAGATCCTGCAGGTGAGGCAAATGCATCTCGGCCACCTGGCACTGGGGGCTCCTCCCACCCTGCCCACTGGCCTGGGCCCTCAGCCAGCCACTGTGCCCACCTGTCAAACTCCACGGAATAGATGAGGATGAGGTAGCGCTTGGAGTTGAGCTGTGCCGACCTGGGGGCCAAGGAGCCGGGGCGGCCCCCCAGCTTGCGGCTCCGCAGGGACTCCAGGTCTGTATAGGTGAGCAGGTCCAGGGTGACAGACTCACTGCTCTGTGGGAGAGGAGGGGGGGGGAAGGTGCCAGGCATGTCCACAGCCACACTCAGTCACCGCGCTGGGTTTCAGAGCGCCTGAGCTTCCCAACAAGGAGGCTGTGGTCCTGACGCTAACCGTGATGGGGGGAATACACCAGACAGAACCGAAGTTCTCAAGCACCGCACACCCACAGCTTGCAGGGCTGTCAGAGGCCTGCAGGGTCATGAGGCTGCAACCATCTTTATAAGAGCAACAACACGCGCCCTTTCCACTATGCCGACAGTCACCCCTCAGTAGAAATTCAGCCAGTGGCTTGGCATGGTGGCGCATGCCTGTCATCCCAGCACTGGGAAAGCGGGCCAACACTGGAGTTTTCTGAGTAACTCACAAACAGGCACTTCCAAAACAAAAAACAAAAAACAAAAAAAACAGGCACTTCCCACGAGGGCAAGGCAAAGCATCATGGAGTCGCCGTGCAGACGCCCATTCACGGAAAGTGTAAAACATCACGGAGTCAAGCAGACATCCATCCCTGGAAAGCGCATCAGTGAGTTCCTGTATGTTTCTAGTTTTCTTGGGGGGGTAGGGTCATATGCAACCCAGGCTGGCCTCAAACTCACTATGCATCCAAGGATGATCCTCCTGCCTCTACCACCCCAGTGCTGGGATGGCAGGTGTGTAATAGGAGCTGCCTGATGACGCAGCAGGTGCCAGCTGGCAGGTTTAGCATGCTAGCACAGAAGGGCTGGAGAGACCATGGCTCAGCGCTTAAGGGTGTGTGCCATTCTGGAGGGCCTGAGTTCAACTCCCAGCACCCACATCAGGAGGCCCACTGCTTGTTACAGACTATTATAAGCCACCTGGTGACGGTGCTGGGACCCAACCTATGTCCTTTGCAAGAATAGCAAGTTCTCTTAAGTACCGAGGCATCTCTCCAGCCCATGTGGCTTAATTCTTATGAATTATTGGGGCTGGGGCTCATTTGCTGGCATGCCTGCCCAGCACAGAGCCCTGGGTCCACCCCAGCACCACATAAACCAGGCCACCAAATGCTGCCTGTGATCCCGGAACTAAAAGACAGAAGCAAAAGGATGAGGAGTTCAGGGTGATCCCTGGCTACAGTGAGCTCAAGGGGTTCCAGGGTAGCCTGGGCTACATGAAACAATGTCTCAGCATACATGATCCCCCAGTAAAGCGGAAAAGACGAGAACCTCTGGACAAATTGGGAGCATGGGGGGAGGAAAGAGGGAGGGAGGAGAAAGAGGAGGGCAAAAGAGAACATGAGGGATCAGGAATATTGAGTGGGGAGAGGAACAGAGGAGAGCAAGGAAAGAGACATCAACAGAGGAGCCACTGTAGGTTTAAAGAGAAATCTGGCACTAGGGAATTGTACAGAGATCCACAAGGATGACCCCAACTAGGAACCTAAGCAATAGTGCAGATCATACCTTAAATGCCCTTCCCAATAATGAGAATGATGTCTACCCTAAATGCCATCCTAGAGCCTTCATCCAGTAGCTGATGGAAGCAGAAGCTGACACCCACACTAAGCACTGGAATTCCCAACTCCTGGAATCCAGTTGTAGAGAGGGAGGAGGGATGAGCAAAGCAGGCAAGACCTTGCTGGAGAAACCTACAGAACCAGCTGACCTGACCTAGTGGGAGCTCACAGACTCCACTCATAAAGCTAGGGAACCAGCACTGGACTGAACCAAACCCTCTGAATGTGGGAGCCAGTTAGGAGGCCTGGGCAGTCTATAGGTCCTCTAACAGTGGAAGCAGTACTTATCCCTAGCACACAAATGGACTTTGGGAGTCCATTCCCTATGGAGGGATACTATTTCAACCCAGATACACGGAGGGCCTAGACCCTCCCCCCAAATGATGTGACAGACTTTGATGGTCCCCCGTGGAAGGCCCCACTGTCCTTGGGGATCGGGTGGGGGGTGGGTTCAGGGGGTTGGTAGGGGGCATGGGAGGATGGGAGGGAGAGGGAATGGGGCAGGGATTGATATGTAAAATGACTGTTTCTAAATAAAAAGAAACAATGTCTCAAAAAAAGGGTTCTAAATTCTTTTTAAAAATGTATGAACTACATGTAATCATACAACTACAAAAACAAACCCATGTATTCATGTGAAGAGAGAACAATGAAGAAAAGCTGGACCAATTTCACCAGTACCTCTAACATAAAATGTATCATGTATTTAATAGTGTGTGTGTGTGTGTGTGTGTGTGTGTGTGTGTGTGTGATCCACACATGCGGGTATACACTTGCATTTTTGTGCCATGTGTGGAGGTCAGAGGACAGCTTTCAGTATTCTGTTCTGTCCTTCCACCAGCTGGGACCTTGAGATGGAACCCAGGTCACCATGCTGGCCAGGCAAGCACCTTTTTACCTGCTCGGCCAGCTCTGGAGCCTTCGCCAATATCTTAACAAGAACATTAAGAGTAGAGTGGTTTAGCTGGACGTTGGTGGCCAACACCTTTAATCCCAGCACTGGGGAGGCAGAGGCAGGTGGTTCCTTGTGAGTTCGAGGCCAGCCTGGTCTCCAGAGCGAGTGCCAGGATAGGCTCCAATGCTACACAGAGAAACCCTGTCTCGAAAAACAAAACAAACAAACAAACAAAAAAAAGAGTGGAGTGGTTTTTCCTCTCTCTTTTACATTTCCTTGTGACCCAAATCTAAAATTTTTGTTTTAAGATTTGTTTTACCTTTAATTCTGTATGTCTATGTCGGGATATGTGTGGTGAGTGCAGATGCCCTTGGAGGCCAGAAGAGGCTGTAGGAACTGGAAATGAGGTGACAGGCAGTTGTGAGCTGCCTAAAGTGGTTGCTGGAAACTGAACTCAGGTCCTCCTAGAGCGAGTGCTCTTAACCACCAAGCCATCCCCCCAGCACCCCTCAACACTACTTGCTTTGTTTTGTCTGAGATAGGGTCTCTTGCTTTCCATGCTGGCCTCAGTCTCACTTTGTAGCTGTGGTGACAGTTTGAATGTAATTGGCCCCATAATCTCTCAGGGAGTGGCACTGTTAGGAGGTGTGGTCTCGTTGGAGTGGGTGTGGTCTCGTTGGAGGAAGTGTGTCACTGGGGGAGGGGGGTGTTCTGAGGTTTCTCATGCTCAGGATACTGCCCCGTGTGTCAGACCACTTCCTGTTGCCTGCAAGATGTAGGACTCTCAGCTACGCCAGGACCACATCTGCCTGCTGCTGCCATGCTCTCTCCCCATCATGACCATAATGGACGGAAGCTCTGAAACTGAAAGCCAGCCACCCCAACTAAATGTTGTCTTTATAAGAGTGCATTGCATGCACAGCTGCTGGGAGTGCAAACTTGCACGGCCACTGTGGAAATCAGGATGGCGATTTCTCAGAAAATTAGTGATCAACCTACCTCAAGACCCTGCAATACCACTATTGGGCATACACCCAAAGGAGGCACACTCACACCACAGGGACATTTGCTCAACTATGCTCATAGCAGCGTTATTTGTAATAGCCAGATCTTGGAAACAGCCTTGATACCCCTCAACTGAAGAATGGATAAAGAAAATGTGGTACATTTACACAATGGAGTACTACTCGGCAGTAAGAAACAATGACATCCTAAAATTCGCAGGCAACTGGACAGAACTAGAAAAAAAAAAAAAAAAAAAAAAAAAAAAAAAAAAAAAAATCATCCTGAGCGAGGTAACCCAAAATAGTACGTACTCCCTTGGATACAAGACATAAAGCAAAAGATACCCAGCCTACAATCCATAACCCCAGAGAAGCTTGAAAACTCTTCCAGCAACAGATGGAAGCAGATGCAGAAATCCACAGCTAACCAATGGTCCAAGCTCCTGGAGGACAATCAAAGTGAGGAAGGAGGGATAATATGAACAAAGGAGTCAAGACCGTGATGGGGAAACCCACAGAATCAGCTGACCCGAGCTAGTGAGAGGTCACTGACTCAGGTCTGACAAATGGGGAACCAGCATAAGACCAAACTAGACTCCCTTAATAGAGATGACACTGGTGTGACTGGGACAATATATGAGGCCACCGGCGGTGGGTCCAAGATCTAACTCTAATTCACAAACTGACTTAGTGGAGCCCATTCTATATGGCCCAGCCTAGACACAGGGGTGTGTGTGTGGGGGGGGGAGGTGCCCTGGTCCTGCCTCAACGAGATGATGGGACAGACTTAGTAGACTTCCTAGGGGAGGCCTTACCCTCTCTGTGGAGCACATGGAAGGAGGGAAGGGGAGCAGGACGAGATAAGGGAGGGGGAACTGGGATTGGAATGTAAAAAATAAAATTAAAAATTAAAAGAAAAAAAAGAGTTGGCGTGGTCATGGTGTCTCTTCATAGCAATAGAAGCCCTAACTAAGACAGGAGCCAAGGATGACCTTGAACCTCTCATCCTTCAGCCTCCACCCCTCAAGTTCTGGGATCGCAGACATACACCACTGTGCCCAGATCTTGAGGGGCTGGGGATCCACTGGGGGCTCTGAACACGCCAAGCAAGCACCCCAGCATGGAGCCCCCACCCCAAGCCGTACAATCTCAGTTCTCTGTGTGAGACTAACCGGCACTAGAGTCACGACTGACCACTGGCATGTGTAAAAGAAGCCCTGAAGGCCGAGCACCCTGAGCCCATGAGGAAGCCATCCACAGCCCCACACCCAAACTCTGGGCAACAGGAGCCTCCCAGGCCCTGAAGTTGGTGCCTACCTGGGTGAGGGCGGACTCTAGCATGTTACAGAAGATGCTGAACTGCTTGAAGTTCCCGGTCTTGTGAGTCAAATCTTCAATGACTGGGTGGGAAGAAAAGTTCCTCAGGAGATCAGACCCAGCCCAAAGGAAATACGCTCAAGTTCCCCAGTCCTCCCCGGCCCTACCGCCTCTGGCCAGATCAATGGGGCCTACACCCCTGCCCCCCTCCCCCACACTTTAGAGAGCACAGCTGGGCTCAGCCCCTCAGGAGGAGGGGAGGGGAGCCCACCCCGGCAGGCACACTCACAGTTGGCATCAAACTCTCCACGCCACTGGTCAGCCGTCATCCGGTCCTCCACCTCGAGCTCCAGCACCTGCCCTGAAACCACCACCCGCACGGCATGCTCCACACCCCGGAAGAAGTAGTCCACCTGCAGGACAGTTGGCTGGTTCATGGCCAGGGTCCCTGAAGGGAAAGATAACACAGAGACCTAGAGATGCGCGCCTGGACTGGAGTTACAGACACTTGTGAGCTGCCGTGTGGGTGCTGGGAATTGAACCCAGGTCCTCTGGAAGAGCAGCCAGTGCTCTTAACCTCTGAGCCACCTCTCCAGCCCCTCAACCGTGGTCCTTCTGAGACTGGGCAGAACTTATGGTTCTCCCCACTCAGCCTCCCAAGTGCTGGGATTGCCCCACCCAGCACAGTTCTTTGTGCTTCTTGTGCTGTTGTCCAGTTTAATCCAAACAGCTCTGTGAAGGTGTCAATTTTTAAACCCATCTTTCAGACAAGGAATGAGGCCCAGAACAATTAAGTCATTCTCCTCAGAGGAACGGTGGATCCAGGAACTAACTCTCAGCTCGCCATGGTGGTGCACACCAGTTATCCCAGCACTCAAAAGGAGGTAAGAAATACAGCCGCAGTTTGAGGCCACCCTAAGCTGCATAACAAGACCGTAAAACAAAGCTCAACACCACAGAGCTCCCACTCGGGGTTTTGGTGGTGGTGGTGGTTTGCATTCTGGCTGTAGTTTACTTTGATTTGGTTTGGGGACAGAGGTTTTGGGAGCCCACATGCAGCCCATGCTGGCTTGGAATTCAGGTTTCTGGAACGTTTTGGAGGGCTTCATAAAAATCGACAAGACCCTACCAATTATGCTTCCACTTTCAAGTTCTGAAGACTGGAGCATTAACCAATCTCTGTGGTGCCGACTTTTCTAACTTGAAAGGTGCCACAACCCAGTGCCAGTGTTCCAGGCTCCACCCCTCAGCTCCGCAGACCAGTCAGGGTCACCACAGCCCAAGGCTGCCACCACAGCACAGTTACTAGGGCACTGGAGGCGGAAACGCCTGGGAAACTGTGCTCAAGGTACCGCCTTCCTTGTCCCTACTGCCAATCTGGCCAGTCCTCCACCCTACACCACCTGGGCCCCACACCCCTCCCCCAATGCACACCTCTCCCCACCCCCTCTACGTCCCTTGGAGGCTTAGAAACTGTCCCTTAGCTATTGCCAGGCACAAATCCAATGAACCCCACACTCACTCCCCTCCTTGTCTCAGAACGCCCCCCCCACGCCCGCAGTCCTCCACTTCCTTCCCCCTTGTGCTGCCTATCGCAGGGCAGAAACCAGGCCTTCTCTAAAAAAAGAAAACAAACCTCTATTCCATCCTATTCTCCCTGCTTGAGACTCAGGGGAATCAGTACACTGCTTCTCCCTACATCAGCCCCTACCTCCACGTTCTCCCAAGGATCCCACCCCCTGCATTTTCTATCTGAATTATCGTGCCCCCCCCCGTTTATTCTGTTTCAAGTCTGCCCACATGTTCAAGGTAGCCCACGCACACACCACTTTCCCCGAGTTCCATCTCCCCCTTATTTCACCTGGATTCCGCCCATTCCGCCACTGTACCTAACACCCCGCCCCACCCCCACCCCCATTTCCCCACCTCTCTTCCCTTGGACAGCCTCCCTCTGAGTCTTTCCCTGGGTCTCGATCCCTCCAGACCCCCCTCCCTCTACCTGCTCACTCCATCCTTGCTAAGGGACCCACAGTTCATGCTGGTGGCTGACTTCCAGCCTGCCCAAGTCTCTCCTGGATCCCCTTCTACTCACCTCCTGACCAGCATCCCAGCATCCCAGCATCCCAGCATCCCAGCATCCCAGCATCCCAGCATCCCAGCATCCCAGCATCCCAGCATCCCAGCATCCCAGTATGGAGGCTCCGGCCTCGCCAGACCTTGCGCCCACCATATCCCAATTCTACACACACACCTGGAGCACCCCAGTGACCCACCCCCTCTGCAGCTGCAGGACACTGAGGTCGCCCTCACCATCTCCCAGCCTCCAGCCCTTTCTCCTCATTCTCTTTCACTAAGGAAATCCCAACTTCCTTCCCAGGGCTACATTACTGCCCCTGGCTCCTCCTCCCAAACTGTGCTCCAAAATTTCAGTCTTCACCCCAGAGCAGCAAAGGGAACCCCCTCCTCCACACTGGGCTCACCAAAGAGCCATCCACACCACCACACCCCACCATCGATCACCATGGAGAAATCACTGTCCCAGCCCTCCCTGGGCTGTCTGCCCACCAACCACCTCAGACTTGACCCGTCTCTAGCCTAAGTGAGCTCTCACGGGAACAGCACACACTGTGACACAAAGCCTGACTCCCGCCCCACTGAGCTGGCCTCCCCGACCCTGGATGACGATGAACTAGCCCGAGCTCCCTCCTCCTCCACTCCTGCCCTTCCCCAACACTTACTGAAGCCTTACTTCCACTGCCCCCAGGAGTATGTAACAACAAAAGCCCTTTAGGCCACCGAACATGATTTCTCTGCCTTCTGCTAGAATCAAGTACAGGACACCACACAATCTACACCACTACAGTACACCATGGAATTCCCCAGCACACCCAGGGTGCCTCCAGAACCCCCTTTCCAATGTCTCATCCAAATTCTGCCTCTGGTAGATATTACAATCAACCATACCCCCATTTTACAGACCATGAAACTGAGGCTCCTACAGCTACGCACAGCAGCCATCTCCTACTCACTATCAGGCTACGAATCCCAAAACACCTCTCCCCTCCCAAGGCTCTACGGCATTGGCTCACTCTCATGGATCACACCATATAATCGGGGCTGTAGGCTGGGAACTCACAGCTTCAGATCAAAGCTCCTCCCTGCCCAGTGTGCCGTGGGTAAGGCACTTGCCATCTCTTGGGATTCTTCTGCCTTAGTAAAGTGCAGACAAAGCCAGGCCTGGGGTCAAAGGCCTGTTAGCCACAGGCTGGGATGTAGAATCAAAAGTCTAGGACCAGCCTGGGCAACAGTGAGGTCAAGGCCGAATTCTGGATAACTTAGTGTGACCCAGTCTCAAAAAAGAGGGCTAGAGAATTAGCTTAGGAGGGGGCTTACCTAGCATGTGTGAGGCCCTAGGTTCAATCCTGGACACTGCATACGTGTCTGTGTGTGTGTGTGTGTGTGTGTGTGTGTGTGTGTGTGTGTGTGTGTGTGTTAACATAAAATTGGGGACAAGACCACTGACCTGGTAGGACTGTCATGAGGACTGACTTAGTAAACGCACCTGAGGTGCTCCCTATAGGGACTGGCACTTTCCCTTACCACCACTCTTCGTTGACAGCCCAAAAGTCACTTAATCTTCATCCCAAAGTCTGCAAGCATGGCTCAGCAGAGGTCAGCTACCTTGCCTAGAATCCACAAGTAAGAGGCTGGGGCCACGGTTCAGTCATACAGCAATACAGCACTCACCCATCTTATACAATATGCCACGTCAATTCCCTAGCAATACAGACAAATAAAAGCAAACTTTCTAATTGTCGTTCTTACTGTCCCTTCAGTACCTTGGCCTGGCATAAATCTGCCTGCTAATCTATGGTGGGACACCAAGGACCAAAGTCCTGTAACTCTGCAGTCTCAGCTCGAAGGTTCCCCCTCAGGGGGAACCCCACCCCACCCCCGGGGGGGATACAATGTGTCCAGTTTACTGCTGCACCTGACCCCACTGCCAGGAAGGAGCCCCTCCCAGCCCCGCAGCCCACCTTCCACCATGGGGAGACCACAGGAAGGGTAGAGAATTCTAGCACGGTAACTATTTCCACGCCTATGTGCTCTTCAGGAGCACAATGGAGCCACATGGAGCCCAACACTAGTGGGCAGATCTGAGAAGCCCAACCGTTATAACAGAGGGGAGATGTCCTTCTGTATGCTGTTAACATATGTTCCCCTTATGGGTTGATGAGTAAAAACACTGATTGGCCAGTAGCCAGGCAGGAAGGATAGGCAGAGGTACCAGACAAGGAGAATTCTGGGGAGAGGAAGGCAGAGAGAAGCCTTGAGGGAGACACCACGTGGCCACCGGGAAGACAGGACGCACCAGGCGTTCTCTGGTAAGACAAGGCCATGTAGAAATACATAGATGGATAGTTATGGGTTAATCATTAAGAGAGAGCTAGCCAGTAAGAAGCCTGAGCCATCGGCCAAACAGTTTATCATTAATGTAAGTCTCTGTGTGTTTATTTGGGGCTAAAGGGCTGTGGGACCAGGTGGGACAGAACCTCCGTCTGCATCTAATAAGATCTAGTGGCTATGACAGAGACAAAGGAAAACCAGGTTACTAGACTGGCAGTCAGCAAGGGCTCGTGACCTTCCTGTCTGAACTGAGACCTGAGGGGAGAGAGGGGAAGCCTCTCAGACATCTGAGGGAAGCCCGTCAGATAGAGGGGAGACAGCGGTATGGAGCATGTATTTGCTGTGTCCAAAGGACACCGAGACTTCATGGCCCCAGCAGCACAAGCAAGGGACTCGCAAAGGTATGGGACTGCGGAGAGGAAGGGGGACAAAGCTCTGAACTCTCGGGAGATCGTGTGAGCAGGTGGGGGCTGTGGAAGAGTGCGTAGGAGACAGGAGGAGGTTAACAGAGGAACAACACCATCTGACAGAGGTCTCATGTAACCTAGACTCCCCTGGAACTCCTGATCCTCCTGCCTCCATCTCCCAAGTTCTGGGATTGCAGAGGCTCATCACCACGCCTGGCCTATGCAGAGCTTGGGATCAAACCCAGGGCTTCACACAAACTGGGCAAGCATCCATCATCAACCTCATTCTTTTTTTTTTTTTTTAGATAGGATCTCACCACGTAGCTCAGGCTGGCTTTGAACTCACAATATTCCTATCTTAGATTCTGGCATGCTAGGATTTTTTTGGGGGGGGGCAGGGAGTCGGTTTCAAGACAGGGTTTCTCTGTATTGCTCTGGAGCATGTCCTGGATCTCACTCTGGAGACCAGGCTGGCCTCCAACTCACAGAGATCCGCCTGCCTCTGCCTCCCAAGTGCTGGGATTAAAGGTGTGCACCACCAATGCCCAGCTGTGCTAGGATAATAAGACATGTACCACTAACATCAGTCCTGGATGAGATTTACTTTACAGAGTATGACTCTCTGTGTGTTTGTGTGTGCTCGTGCGTGTGCATGTGCGTGTGCGTGCGTGTGGGAAATGGGAGGGAAAAGGAGGAATGATGGACAACTAACTCCTAAGTACCTGGAAGGAAGGGTCTGCCATGATGAATGGGGACACCAAAGGATTGTTTGGGAGTAACTGCATGTTTCTGGACTTTCAAGCCAAGAAGGGCTGGCCTTTGGATATAGCATGGTGTTCAGGGCAGAGATGGTTACTGGAAAGAAACATCTGTAAGTCACTACTGGGTACACAGGGTGGGGGAAGTGATATGGAAAAGGTGATTCCACACGACATGAAGTTTGAGTACAAAAGGATTAAACAACTCACCCAAAGTCACAGTGATTTCAGTGGTAAGAACAAGGACAGAACCAGAACTCCAACGTGGGCAAAGATACCAAACCCCACAGTCTCTTCTTTTGTTGTGCTTTGTTTCGGTTTTGTTCATTTGTTTGTCTGTTTTTGAGACAAGATCTCCCTATGTAGCCAAAGCGGGCCTCAAACTCACTCTGTAGCCCAGGCTGGCCTATGAGTTTCTAGTGCTGGAATTACAAGTGTGGACCACTGTACAGCTTAACATGTTTCCTAGGGCCGGGCGTTGGTGGTGCACGCCTTTCATCCCAGCCTGGTCTCCAGAGCGAGTGCCAGGATAGGCTCCAAAGCTACGCAGAGAAACCCTGTCTTGAAAAACCAAAAAAAAAAAAAAAAAAGTTTCCTAGGGCTGGAGACATGGTTCAGAGGTTAAGAGCACTAACTGCTCTACCAGAGGACCCAGGTTCAATTCCCAGCACTTACATGGCAGCTCACAACTGTCTGTAACTCCAGGATCCACTGCCCTCACACAGACTTTCATGTGGGCAAAACACCAGTGCACACAAAATAAAAATAAATAAATCATTTTTAAAACAAAAAGATGTTTCTGAGTTCATTCGGGGCTGTCCAGATGACTCAACGGGTAAAACTCCATGCTGTGCAAACCGTGAGAGCTGAGTCTGACCCCTAGAACCCAGGGTCTAAGGTGGAAGGAGAGAACCACCTCACAAGGTTGTCCTCTGACCCCCACACCCATCTTGTGACATGAATTCCTCCCCCCCAAACACACACTTGAATACACACACAATAATTCCTATTCATTCCAGGCCTGCATGATCTATATTGGGCTCCAGGCCATCCAGGGGACATAGAGAGACCCTGTCTCAAAACAAAACAAAACAGGGCTACATAGTGAGACCCTGTCTCAAAACAAAAGAAAACAAAACAAAACAAAAAGTTTATTCTTGGGCACGGATGTAGCTCAGCAGTCCTGGGATAGCTCCAGACTACCATGCACAAGGCTGGGTTTGAGATCCAGCCCCACAAAAAAGGCGGGGAAGAGCTGAAAGTAAAACACTTCGCACACGCTCTCACCCACCGCTGCGGCTCGGGGTTCGATTCCCCGGCAGGGAAGCACCCTACTCTCTTAGGCTGGGCGTTGGTGGAGCACGACTTTAATCCCAGCACTCGGGAGGCAGAGGCAGGGGGATCTCTGTGAGTTCGAGGCCAGCCTGGTCTCCAGAGCGAGATCCAGGATAAGCTCCAAACCTTGTCTCGGAAAACCAAAAGAAAAGAAAACAAACACACACACACACACACACACACACACACACACACACACACACACACACACACACACACACCTTGCACAAAGAAAACACACACACACACACACACACACACACACACACACACACACACACCTTGCACAGAGCCCGCACACGGGCAAAGTCACTTACCCGCAGGACACACACCCCTCAACCCTGCAAAAAGCTCCTGCCCTCTGTCTCCACCCGCGCCCACCCTCCAACCCGACGGAATCGAGTTCAGAACCCGCGGCACGGCGGCGGGGACCCCGCTCTTGCACCCCGCGCGGTGTAATGCATGCATAACAAAGCTGCACCTCCCAAACTCCGGCGCGGTATTCCACCAGGGACCTCGATGTTCCACCCGCGCGGCTCGCCAGCGACAACCGGGCGCGTTAAAGGCCCCGTGAGATCTGCAGCTTGCACGGGGCCCGGCGCGCCCCCGTGTGAAGCGGTCGCCTCGGGGGGGGGGGTCCCCTGGCCGCGCCTGGCGCCCGCACCTGCACCCGCGCAGTTGCCGCACACCGGCTCCACGGACGCCCCTCTCCACGAGCGGTTCAACCGCCGAACTTTCGGCTCCGCCCCAGATCCGGCCTTCTCACTTCTGATTGGCTTGACCTTCCCCGCAGCCATGCCTCCATAAGTCCACAATGACGCCCGTCACCCTGTCCCGCCCCCCCTGGAGACCCTGCCGTCCCCGGCTTGCGTTGAGTCTGATCCGGAGAAGCGCTCCGAACCCGCTGCGCGGAGACCCGCGTCCCCGGCGCCCGTCCTCTTTCTGAGGGGTATTGGCTAGCCATCCTGCCAATCAAAGGAAAAGGGGTGGTTCCTGGAGTCGGCGGAGGGAGGATCCCGGAAGTAACATCTTGACTCCGCCTACCACGCCCCCTTTCCCTCCCAGTGTCAGGACAGGCCACGCCCACAGGGGGGAGGGAGAGGCGGGGCAGAGCGTCGCGCGTGCGCAGAGGAAGATCCTCGCCTCCAAATTGGAAACCTCTCTGAAGAGGTTCTCAAATCTAGATGTTTTTCAGCGATCAGTGTAGGCCCAAGCCTACCCGATCACTTTGCTAGACTTGGCTTTGTTAGTGCATGTGTTTGGTGGGGTTTTTTGGGTTTTTTTTGTTTTTGTTTTTTTTTTTTTTTTTGGTTTTTCGAGACAGGGTTTCTCTGTGTAGCTTTGGAGGCTGTCCTGGAACTCACTCTGTAGACCAGGCTGGCCTCGAACTCACAGAGATCCCCCTGCCTCTGCCTCCCGAGGGCTGGGATTGTTTGGTGTTTTTTGAGACAGAAACTCAAGTAGCCCAAGCTGATCTCCAACGTCCTTGAACTCCTGATCCTCCGGCCTCCGCCTCCCCAGCCCTGGGATTACAGGAGTGAGATCACCGTGCCCGGCGTGGCGCTGGCTTCATTAAAGCTCAAACAACACAACAAAGTAAGCATTATTTTTTTTAAAGTTTTTAATATTTTTAGATTTATTTATTTTATGTGTATGAGTTTTACGCCTGCTTGTATGTCTTTGCACCGCGGGTGTGTCTGGTGCCTGCGGCGGTCGGAAGAGGGCATCAGATGCCCTGGAACCGTAGTTACAAATAGTTGATGCTGGAAACTGAGCCCCAGACCCTCTGTAAGAGCGACCAGTGCTCTGAGAGTTTTGTTTTTTGTTTTTTCTTTTTTTTTTTTTTCTTTTTCTGGTGTTGTTTGAGACAGAGTCTCACTCGCTAGCCTAAATTTCACTATATATATATATATATATATATATATATATATATATTTGTATATATCAGGCTATCTTCGAATTCTCAGAGATCCTCCTGCCTCTGCCTCCTGAGTGCTGGGATTAAAAGCGTGCGCCACCACCTCAGGCTCCAGTAGTTTGTTTAGTTTTGGGTTTTTTTTTATTAGTTTTTAAATGTGTGTATATGTGTGTTCTTGGGGTGCATTGCTACTACCATAGCATCTGTTGTTACTCTAGTCCTGACAGGGCAAAGACAGAGGATATCAGTTCATTGGCCAGGCTGCCAAGCCAGTCAGTGAGCTCCTGGTTCGAGGAGAAATCCTGTTCTCAAAAAATAAGGTGTGGAGACACTAAAGAAGGTACTCAACACCCACCTCTGGTCTACACACACACACACACACACACACACACATTCACACACTCACAAACACGCGCACACAGTACACATGTACTATACATGCACAATTAGTAAACAAATAAGTTCACAAATCCAAAGTAAAACAATGATTCAGTGGTAGAGCCTCTGCCTAGAATCCCCCAGTGAGGGGCTGGGGGCGTGGCTCAGTGGTAGAGCCCCTGCCTAGAATCCCCCAGTGAGGGGCTTGGGGGTGTGGCTCAGTGGTAGAGAAAGCTGCAAAGAAGACTCTGACACCAGATGCCTGGAAGAAGCAGAAACCAACCAAGTGGCTTGGAAGAGGCATAGACCAAAGTCACTTGGAAAGGACACTCCCCAGCCTGCTGAGCTGCCTGCAGGCCATGCAGTGTGTTCCAGGTTTCCGGCTTTTGTGAGCTGCCACCGTGCTGGGGTGAGCTTTGGTGATGCAGCTGTCTTTGAATCACTTCCGCTCCTGTGAGCAACCCCAATAAAGCTCGTTGGTTCACCAAGTTGGACTCTGGTAGTGTCTATACTTGGGTCCGTCATGGGTCCCACATCTAGGGCAAATAGATGTGTGTGTTGCATCTCCCCAGGACAAGTTTCGTCACACAACATGTCTGCATGTGCACAAGTTTGTGTGCTTACCCCACACACCTACACACACACAAACACAAAAATGTTACAAATAGAATAATCACATAACCCAGCAATTGTACTCCCAGGATTGCTCCCAAGAAAACTGAAAACAAAAGGACAAATATTGACACACGAGTGGCCACAGCAGAATTATATATTGCAGCCACGATATGTAAAGAGCCTGAATGCGCACCCGAGGATGAGCAGGTGAACAAAATGTGGTATATCTTTACAGTATTATTCAGCCATAAAAATGGAATACTGGCCGGACATTGGTGGCGCACGCCCTTAGTTCCAGCACTCGGGAGGCAGAGGCAGGCGGATCTCTGTGAGTTCGAGGCCAGCCTGGTCTACAGAGCGAGTTCTAGGATAGGCTCCAAAGCTACACAGAGAAACCCTGTCTCAGAAAGAGAGAGAGCATTCCAAGGAGAAGTGATGGTGGCTTTTACGGAGGTGGCTGAAGTCGAGGTGGCAAAAGGTGGTTAGAATCTCCATGTATTCTTTTGTTTGTTTGTTTTCTTTTTGTTTTTCAAGACAGGGTTTCTCTGCGTAGCTTTGGAGCCTGTCCTGGCACTCGCTCTGTAGACCAGACTGGCCTCGAACTCACAGAGAATCTCCATATATTTTGAAGGTAGCAGTGACAGAATTTGCTGAGGGATTTCATGCTGGAAGGGAGAGAATTAGAAGAGTCAAAAATGATCCTCAAGTTTTTGTTGTTGTTGTTGTTGTTAAATCTGGAAAGTAGCTGTCAAGATGAAACTTCCACTTAGATGAGAGGAACCTGGAGGGTGGGGCAGAGACCAAAGTTCTGGCTATGGAGACGTTGGGAAGTCTGGGGTATCTACTAGACTTCCAGGTAGAGTCACAGAGACTAAAGTGAGGATTCGAGTTCTGGGGTGAGGTCCAACGGAGAGAGAGAGAGAGAGAGAGAGAGAGAGAGAGAGAGAGAGAGAGAGAGAAGAGAGAGAGGAGAGAGAGGAGATGGCGATAGATAATTGAGTATATATTATCTAAATTACATAGATGACAGATGATAGCTGGGAGGGTAGATAGATGACTGATGGGACAGGTTACTGATGAGTGACTGATAGATGATAAAATACATGGTAGATAGATGAGCTAGCCAAGAGAGAGATATAATTGATAGGTGGTAGAATATACGATAGAGATGGATGAACAGGTAAGTGTGTGGAAACGTGAGATTAGCAAGACAGATGGAGAGACTGGAATGAATAGATTGGTATGTGGGTGGGCAGATGGAAGGAAAAACAGATTGGAAGGGTGGGTGGATGGATGAATGGATTAGACGAATCAATATTGGATGCAAAGATAACTGACACTGGGTCTGGATAGACAGTCCAGTAGATGTACTTGCTATGCAAGTACAGGGACCAGAGTTGTATCCCCAGCATGGCAGGACACACACACAGTGCCAGCAACAAGGTGGCTGGGACAGGAGAACGCTCAAAGGTTGGTGGCCAGCCAGTCTAGCCAAATTGGTAAGCCTCAGGGTCAGTGAGAAACCCTGTTTCAAAAAGAAAATGGGGCAGAGATGGCGCAACAGCCAAGGCCACAGACTGTTCGTGCAGAGGACCTGGGTACACTTCTCAGCAGCTTCATAGCAGCTCACAACCACCTGTAACTCCAGTTCCAGGGCCTCTGCTAGCCTCTTCTGGCCTGTACGCACACTGAACACATGGGGTGCACATACATACATGGAGGCAGAACACCTTATACACACAGAATAAAAATAAATCTCAGGCTGGGCGTTGGTGGCGCACGCCTTTGATCCCAGCACTCGGGAGGCAGAGGCAGGCGGATCTCTTTGAGTTTGAGGCCAGCCTGGTCTCCAGAGAGAGTGCCAGGATAGGCTCCAAAGCTACAGAGAAACCCTGTCTCTAAAAACCAATAATAATAATAATAATAATAATAATAATAATGTCTTAAAGTAAACATAAGGCGAAGCATGATAAAGGAATACCCCACATATACAAATGTGAAAACAGACATACATGAATACACACACAAAAGATAGGATCAGCCAGGCAGTGGTGGCGCATGCCTTTAATCCCCAGCACTTGGGAGGCAGAGACAGACAGATCTCTGAATCTGAGGCCAGCCTGGTCTACTAACTGAGTTCCAGGACCACCAGGGCTACACAGAGAAACCGAAAGGAAGAAAGAAAAGAAATAGATATGATCAATAGACAGGCAGATAATAGGACAGATAGATGATAGGTGGATAGAGTAGATAAATATAGGTAGATAAATATGGATATTGACAGAGTCCATCATCAGTGAAAGGAAAGATGAAGGCAGGAAGTAGCCAGACACTACCCCAATACTGAAAGACCCCCGAGGAGAAGGTGACAACAGCAGAGAAGCCTGCAAGGCTAAGAGGAAGGTCTTGAGGGTTGGTTTCCCAGAATCCAGGGAAAAGTGGTACAGCAAGGAGAAGAGCCACAAAGACAGCTTTGCCCTGGGGTTTGTAGCTTGGCAACATTCTTTTGCGTACATACGACACAATTCAGGTAACACATGGATCTTTGTTTTGGGTTTGGTTTTGGTTCTTCAAGACAGGGTTTCTCTGTAGCTTTGGAGCCTGTCCTGGCACTCACTCTGGAGACCAGGCTGGCCTCGAACTCACAGAGATCCGCCTGCCTCTGCCTCCCAAGTGCTGGCACTAAAGGTGTGAGACACCACTGCCTGGCTAACACATGGATCTTAATAAAGAGTCGAAGACCCAAAAGATAAAGATTAAGCACTCTGCAGGGACGCCTATGGGGGTGCACGGGAAGAGAAAGTTACTAAAAGTAAATTCTCCAGGGCCATCAAGATGGCTGAAGTGGTAAAAGCGCTTGCAGCCAAGCCTGACGACCTGAGTTCAATCCCCCGGACTCACATGGTGGAAGGAGAGAACCAACTCCCGAAAGCTGTCACCAAAGATGATAGCATTAACTAAATGCCCATGGCTTCTTGCCAGGGAGACAGGGAGGTCCACCAAGAAGACAGGAGAATGAGGGGACAGGGCCAGAAGCAGTGACACTGTCACCCCTGCAGCCAGCAAGAGCAAAGGCTACTTCTGCCCATGCCTAATACACCAGAGATCCTAGGTTCGATCCTTAGCATTGCAGAAGGAAAAAGAAAAGAAAGGAGATGGCGTGAGGGTGGGGTGTCAGTTGGTAGTGTGCTTGCCTAGCATGCACAGAGGCATGGGTTCCATCCCAAGCACTGTAGAAACCTGATGTCCTAGTTTGCTTTCTGTTGCAGTGCTAAACACTATGACCAAAAGCACCCCGGGGAGGAAAGGGTTTATTGGCTTATACAGCACAGGCTACACAGTCCATCACTGAGAGAAGGCAGGGCAGGAACCTGGAGACAAGATGAGAACAATGCCAACAACTTTGCTCAGCCTGCTTTCTTGTACAAGCCAGGACCGCTTGCCCAGGGGTGGCACTGCCAACGAGTGAGCTAGGCACTCTCACATCAACCATTAATTAAGGAAAATGTCTCCACTGACTTGCCCACGGGCCAATAGGATGGAGACTATTCCTCAATTGAGGTTTCCTCCTCCTGGATGATGCTAGCTCGTGTCAAGATGAAAAAAAAACCAAACGAGCAAACAAACAAACAAAACCCCTAAGCAATACATGGTGACTGTGGTCTGCAATCCCAGCATTTTGGAGGTAGAGGCAGGAGGATCAGAAATTCAAGCTCACCCTCAGCTACATAGTAAATTCCAGATCAGCCTGGGCTACACTGAGACTCTGTCTCAAACAAACCAAAAAGCCCGGCTCTACTGCTAGTCTGCTTGTGGTATGTCCTCCTTGTTCCTTGTGCCTCGGTTTCTCCCCAGCTCCTTCCTCCACAAACTCAAGACAGGAAGTGCAGCCACAGACAGCACACCAGAGAGATGCCGGTACCCCCACCGCCACGTGTCATGATTCACGGCAGCCAAGATCAGAGGCGGTGCTCATCCACACATGAAATGGCACGGCAAATGTACAATGGGATACTAGTCAGCAATGTGAAAAGCAAAAGCCAGGGCTGGAGAGATGACTCGGAGATCAAGGGCACTCACTGCTCTTGTAGAGGACCTGTGTTTGGTTCTCAGCACCCACGTGGCAACTCACAAATGCCTGTCACTTCGGTTCCAGGGCATCAGAATACATATGGCACACATCAGCTCACACAAGCACACACTCATGAAAAAATAACACATTAAAGAAAGAAAAAAAAAAAGAAAAGAAAAATCTAGGGACGGTGCCACAAGCCTATGGTCCCAGCATTTGTCAGGCAGGACCTGGGGGTCAGGAGATTAGTCTCTGCTATGCAGCAAGTTCAAGGTCAGCCTGGTCTGCCAGAGACCTGATCTCAAGAAACAAACAAGAAGAAGAAAAAGATGAGTATGGCTGCAGCCTGGGACGGGTGGGTCAGTGTGGAAGAAGTCAGCTAAAGAAGACTCCTGGGAGTGCTGGGGGGGGGGCGGGTTACTGAGGACCTGGGGCTGGGAGGGAAGTGAGCAGAAAGAAGATTTGTAACCTTAAGACCCAGCAGCAAGGGTTTGCGCTTGGCTTTGGGTACAAGGAAAGCAGGGGTGTCTAGGGCAACGGCAGGGTTTCTGGCCTGAGCAACTGGCAGCGTTTGGAATTGATCCCAGTGGCAGTTACAGAGTCCCAGGGAGATGTTAAAGCTGGGATGGGGGTGGGGACTCAGTCAGATGCCAAAAAAACACCAAGGTGGCAGCCAGTGCTGGGACACAAGCCTGAGAGGCGAGAGACAAGAGAGGGATTCGAGCTCTTATTCTGCCTCCAAATTCCCATAGGCTCCAGGGCAAAATAAGACCTCTGCTAATGTCTGTAATCCCAGCACTTGGGAGCTGGAGGCAGGAGAATCAGGCATTCAAAACCAGTCTTAGCTATATATCAAGGTCCAGGCCGGCTGAGGCTATGTGAGACCTTGCCTCAAAACATGTATAACTTCTCTGGACCCCAATTTTTCCATCTTGCAAAAAAAGTCATTATAAGCCAGGTGGTGGTGGTGCACACTTTTAATGCCAGCATTTGGGAAGCAGAGACAGACAGATCTCTGAGAGTTCTAGGCCAGCCTGATCTACAAAGCCAGTTAGGACAGCCTCCAAAGCTATAGAGAAACACTGTCTCAAAAAAAAAAAAAAAAAGTCATTAGGAATAAAAGACCCATGGGGTAGGGCCCAGTGTTTGTCTACAATCCACTTCAATAGTAAGGGTTTTGCCTGGTATGTGCAATGCCCTAGGTTCCATCCCCAGGATGACTTAAGGAGGAGGGACACGCTGGAGAGATGGCTCAGCCATTAAGGACACTGGCTGCTCTTCCAGAGGACTCAGACCCAGGTCCTTGCACCCACAAGGTGGCTCACAACCATTTGTAACTCCAAATCTGTGCATCTGCCCCGTTCTTCTGGCTTCCTTGAGCACTCCTTGCACTTGCCACACAGACATACATGCCAGCAAACACCCATACACGTACAATTTTAAAACTGTTAAAGAAAGAAAAAGAGGAACCAGGAGACATCCCCGTTGGTAAAGCGCTTGCTGTACATGGATTCCCCGAAACCCACATGAAATAGCCAGGTGAGGCGGTACATACTTTTAATCCTAGTGCCAGGGAGATGAAAGCAAGAGGATCCTTGAGGCTTGTGGAGCAACCAGCCTAGACTATTCAGCAAGCTCCGGGCCAACGAGAGAGCCTGTCTCAAAAGTACAAAGTAGATAGCTCCTGAAGAAGAGGAGCTACACACACACACACACACACACACACACACACACACACACACACACACACACAATCAGGAAATGAAATTTGGCTTCAAGGTAAGACAGAAATTCCAACCGTTTCTGAAAAAGACCCAAACATACATCCATCACTCATTTTCTTTTGCTTTGGCTTTAGACAAGAGTTCACCTTGTCCAGTCTGGCCTCCAACTCACTATCTAGCCAAGGCTAGTCTGGAGATCTTGACCCTCCTTTCTTAGGCTCCCAAGTGCCACCCCCAGCCACACTTTACAGTTTTGCTCAGTATTCTGGGCGTCGATGATAATGAAATTAAAATATCAATCAACTCTAAAAAAAATGGTGAAGATACTCTATCTAATATTGAGCCAAGATTCTTTATGTAAAAATAAACAAGCATGTCTTGTCATCAGTATGTGAATTTGCTTTCATCTTTAACACATGGTAAAAAAAAAACGATATGCATGATTTTGAAATAAATGGTTTTATAGCTTGGGGTCAGTAGACATTTGTGTACATGATTTTTACTCCTATTTTCCCAAGTTCACATAAAAATTCCTCAAACCTTAAGATGTCACTAGTGGAAGAAGTTTGAGAGTCTCAGGACTGAGCTGGGCATGGTAGCGCATGCCTGTAATCCCAGGACTGGAAAGCAGAGGCAGGCTGAGGTCTGTGAGTCCAAGGCCAGCCTGGTCTACACAATGAGACTGTCTGAAGAAGGGGGGGGGAGGAAGAGGAGGAGAAAGAGAAGGAGGAGGAGGAGGAGGAGGAGGAGGAGGAGGAGAAGAAGAAGCTGTTCTAGACTGATTCATATGTAGTGGTACACATACCTGTAATCTGAAAGTTCATTTGTCATCCTCAAGCTATATAGGGAATTCAGGCTGGCCTGGGTTGCATTAGACTCTGTCTCAAAATCAACACACACACACACACACACACACACACACACACACACACACACACACACACACGCTCCTGGGCTAAGGTAGAAGGGATCTATATTTTCATGGGGAAAAAATTGTGTTCAGTTTTATGCCTTGCATCATAACAAAAAAAAATAAGAATTCCTTTAGAAATTTTAAAAGTTAGGGTCTGGAGAGATGGCTCAGAAGTTAGGAGCACTAACTGCTCTTGCAGAGGACCTGAGTTCTCCCAACACCCACAGAGTGGCTCAAAACCATCCCTATCTCCATCCAGGTCCGTGGGCACCAGACATATACGTGGTGTATATATACACACATGTAGGCACAAAAAAAAAGATAAGCATAAAATAAATATTTTAAAATTAAAGATAAATAAATGTATTTTGTGTGAAAGGTCGGGGTTCGTGGAAACCAAATGACAGTCTTTCTATCAGGAGAGTCCCATGGATCGCCCTCGGTCACCGGTCTTGACTGCCAGGGCCTTCATCCGCTGAGCCACCTCGAAAGCCCAAGACTCTTAATTTCTAACACCGAGTTCACAAAGTTTGCAAACCCCTGCACCACACAATCCTGCCTCTCCCAAATCCCGAGAGGATGTGTGATATTCACTGCAGCTCAGATTGAGCTCTTTGTTTTCCTGGCTTGGACTCGTGGAATCCTCACCACACCCTCAGCTCTGATTGCCATTTGACAGATGGTGACAGACTAGGAGACAGCCCAGGCTGGATAGAGGTCACCCAGCTGGGAGGGAGAGGAAGGGGCGGGGCCAGTCTCTCCTGAGCCTGCGCACTTGATACCTGCCCACTTGCTCAGTGGTCCGGCGGCTCTCAGTTTGCTGCCACCTACAGCTGTGAGTGCCTAGAGCCAGCAGTCCTTAGAGGCCCCCTTAGAACACAAGGCACATCCTCCTTAAGCCCCAGCCGGCGGCACCGTGTTAGCCCCCTTTTTGCAAGCTAGAAAGCTGAAACCTCTCATCCAAAATCACAAAAGCTGCAAAGTCTCTCCAAGAGTGCACCGTGCTACCCCCTCTCCAAACTACCCCATTGTGAAGCTAGAGGGAAAAGATGACTAATAATGCATTCTTGGCTTCCTGGGTTCAAATGCCACCTTTCAAAACGGTGCTTGACAGGGGCCTGGTGGTGCAGGGCGGTGATTCCAGTCAGATACATGGGAAGCAGAAGCACAGGAGTGTTGTGCGTTTAAGGTCAGTCTAGGTAACTTAATGGGATCCTAAGTCAAAACGAAAAGGAAGCCGGGCATAGTGGTTCCTGTCTGTAGTCCCCACACTGGAGAAACAGAAGGAAGAGGATGTCTGTGAGTTCAAATGCAAATCTCTGAGAGAGAGAGAGAGAGAGAGAGAGAGAGAGAGAGAGAGAGAGAGAGCAGGGCTGGAGAGTTGGCTCAGAGGTTAAGATCATTGACTGCTCTTTGAGAGGACCTGAGTTCAATTCCAGGAACTCCATGGTAGCTCACAACCATCTGAAATGAGACCTGGTGTCCTCTTCTGTCATGTAGGCAGACATGGAAGCAGAAACACTGTATACATTATAAATAAATAAATCTTTACAGAGACAGACAGACACACACGCGAGCACACACACACACACACACAGAGACAGAGAGAGAGAGAGAGAGAGAGAGAGAGAGAGAGAGAGTCTAAAAAAAAGAAAGAAAAAGATTTGCTGTCTGGCTAGAAAATGGGGGCTGTAAGTGCCTAGAATCCCCCAGTGAGGGGCTGGGGGCGTGGCTCAGTGGTAGAGCCCCTGCCTAGAATCCCCCAGTGAGGGGCTGGGGGCGTGGCTCAGTGGTAGAGCCCCTGCCTAGAATTCCCCAGTGAGGGGCTGGGGTGTGGATCAGCGGTAGTGCACTTGGACAAAATGTACAAGGTCATAGATTGACTCTGTAAAAAAGTTTTAGTATCTAGGTGACAGCACACTCTCCAGGCCTGTTTCCTTTTCTGCAAAAAGGAAATCATAATAATAACTTAACCATACGGCCATGGTTAAGTCTTAAATTAGTTAGTACCTACAAAATTTTTAAAACAGCAGTCCATACCTCTTAAAGTTGGGAAATGTTCCCAGCAGCCCTGTGTGACTAACTAGACTATTTAACCCCAGTTTGTTTCAGGGAGAGAAAATGCATCGGATTCACTCACATCAAGTCAGAAACTGGCAAGGTTAGACCCTGTCTGCCTGTACTTTTATATTTTTAGTCATGTTGTGTGTGTGTGTGTGTGTGTGTGTGTGTGTGTGTGTGTGTGTGTGTGTTGGAGGTCAAAGGACACCTTGCAGGAGTCATTTCTCTTCTTCCACAATGTGGGTCCCAGTGGTCAAATTCAGGACCTCAAGCTGGTTTGCAAGTACCTTTACCCGCTGAGCCCTCTCAGCAGCCCAGATGTGAACTTCTTACCACTGAATCAAAGTTCGATCCTTTACGGGTTTTAAGCATGAATGGGGCATTTTCTTAATTAATCATATAAGACCCAAAGGGGTCAGGACATACTCACATCGCCCAGCATGTAAACAGCAGAGCCAAGATTCAAACCCAGGCTCCTGTGTGTCCAGGCTGAAGCCTACCTGTTTGCCAATGAAATGCATACAGCATTGTAGAGAGAGGGGCAGCTGGTGAAGCTAACCTCCTCTGGCATGGGCTAAGTCTCTGCTAGCCTTGGTCCTGGACCCTGTCCAGACTAAGTAACCATCCCTCTGAATGCACTGGGGTGGCACGGATGAAGAGAGAAGGTGCAGCCCCCTCCACCACCTCTGATTGGGGCCTTGCAATCCCCCAGGATTTGGTGCTTGGAAAGCTGACGTTGGGTTGCTATGGTGATGGGTTTGGGGCGGTTGCCATGACAGCAGAACTAGCCTTGGTTTAAAAATATCTAGGAGGAGGTTTGTGTTTGTGTGAGTGTAAGTGCCTGACCGACCATGCTGTTTTGTGTGGGTCCAAACGGGAGTGTTTGGGGGGGGAGGGCTGGGTGGCACTGGGACTGCAGGCATGACTTGGGGAAAGGGGTGAGGGCTTCACACACACACACACACAGCAATCCAAGTGTGTTGTACGCTTGCCACTGAGCAGCCCTTGAAGTCCAGTCATATGTACCAGACTTTGCTGGTCCTGTATCTAAACGTGCACGGTACCCAGTTTATGCTGAGCTATAACGAAAGCCACTCGGTTTAGACTCCCCTTGCCACCAACATGTATGTCTTATGTAAGCAAGGTTGTATGTTTCTTATAGCTTTGGTCACGTATGTGTAACTTCTGGGGAAGGGGGGGGACAAATTTGGAACTGTGAGTCTGAATACGCCTACATGGGACATATTTGGATATTAGATGTCACTGCTTTGATATTAAATACACATCTATTTGTGTGTAGGAGCCTGTGCTGTGGTTTTGTTCTGAATGACTTGAGTGTGCATTTTAGGGATGTGCGTGTGTACAAGTGTTCTCGGTGGTCCTCTCCTGGTCAGTCTTTCTAAAATCAGTGTGGAACGTGTGCCCCATGTGACTGAGTGTGTATGTTGGGGAGAACTTCACATGCAACTCCACGGGTGCTGGGAGACATCACCTGTGTACTGCGGGGGTCTGTGAGATGCTGAGGTCCGAAGGTGTGGATCTCAGCCCAACCTCAGTGTTTCCCTGCATCCCCTCTTGCCTCTTCTCTGTCTCCATGGCAACCAGCTCCTCAGCTCCCTCCAGGAAGATAGAGGGGGAGGATCCAGACTGCAGTGGACCACAACCCCCTCCCATCCCCCTTGGCTGAAGGGACAATGGGGGGAGGGGCAGGTGGGCGTCCACCTCATCCACCCTAGGCCATCTGCTGTCTCCACTGTCCTGGGGACCTGAGTGCACAGCAAGGGAGGGGCAGGTGGGGTGGAGCAGATCCTAGTGCCACAGACTACCCCACCCCCAGCTGCCACAGCTACCCACTCCTGGACCCCTCTGGGGCTAGACTTGCCTCTGACCAAGCTAGAAAGGAAGGCAGCCCTGGAGACCAGGCATCTAGGGAGCCAAAAATGCATATATCTGAGAACACAGACTATTGGCAACAACCCACTCCAAGGAAGAGCTTCCTATCTCCTATGGCTTCAGGCTTTGGAATTAGGCTTGTCCCCCATCCAAATCCCAGTTTCCTCTCTGCCTAGCCATGTGCCCTTGGAAAAAGCCTTTCTGCAGCCTCTACTCTGTCATCTGAAAATCAAAATTTTCTAAAAAGTGACCAGAATGACAATACTTACTCTACAAAGCACTAAGGCTGTTTTGTTCCGTGCTGTGTCCCAGGGTCTAGGGCAGTATCTGTCACTCAGTGGGTGGGCCATCAGTACTGGAGTGCCACTCGGCTTCTGTGACAGCTACTTGCTTTAACTTGATTTCAAGTCTCCTGAGCCCGACAGTAGCCGTATGTCCACTCTTCATGGCTAGATGGACGATCCAGAGTGGAATTTCCTTGCTGACAGTCATATGACACTTGAAGGGACAAGTCTTGTTTTGGCTATGTGACAGGGGACCTCTTGCCATTATTTCCTTTTCTTCTTTTGTTTTTTGTTTGTTTGTTTGGTTTGTTTCTTGTTGCTTTGGTTGTTGTTTGTTTTTATTAACAAAGGGTCTTCTTACACTGTAGCCCGGACTGGCTTCAAACTCAGGGCATTCCTCCTGCTCCTCCCGTCAAATGCTGGGATTACATGAATGAGCGCCCACTCTTGGCTGTTTCAGGTCTCTGAGGCTCACAATAATAAAAGTACACCCCATCTTTGTTTCCCTGTGGGATTAAATGAGAACTTCTTACTTAGGACCACCCCTGGCACAGAGCAAGTGCAGAAGAAATGCTCTTTAGAAGCGAGAAAGGCTGGCACGCGCACGCACCACCCCCCCCCCCACACACACACACACAATCCCGGCACTTGGGAGGCTGGAGGCAGGAGAATCCGGAGTTCAAGGCTAGCCTGAGCTACACGGTGACTTCAAAGCCAGTTTGAGCTACATTTGACTCTGTCCCGCCCTGCCCCTCCGCAAATAAAAGGGTGAAGGGTAAGGAAGGAAGGCGTGGAGGAGCCTCATGGTCCCTATTATACCCTGCAGGGGGGAGTCAGGTCTCTCCCTTCCAAGCGTGATGGGCGTGGCCAACCCGGAGGACCGTGGCCCAGGCTTCAAGGGTGGACCAATGGGGGCGCCGAAGGGCGTGGCCCTGCTTGGCATGGGCGTGACCTTGTGCGGGTGGGAGGGGCCAGGACGCTGTGGGAGCCTAGGCTGAGAAGATGCTCGGGCCAGCAGCCACCGCCAGCAGCCCGGTCGCCGCTGCCGTCCGCGCCCGCAGCCCCCGGGGCCCCCACTAGCGGCCGCCTCCGCTTCTTCTCTCCGGCCCCCCGCCCTGCATAGGGCCTTGGGAGGGGTGGGGGGGCTCGGCCCTCCGCATCCGTGGGGAGCCCCCCGAGAAAGGGCACCAGGAAGGTGTCCTGTCCCTTCTGCACCGCACTGGCTCAACCAAAGTGCCGGCGGCTTCGGTGATCTCTCAGAGAGACCGGGACCCCACCCACCCCTCCAGTTCTCCATCCCAGAACCCCCCCACCCTCCCCCCACCCCACCCCCCCCACCCACCCACCCCATCCTCTCCACCCTGCTCTCCCCGGTCCTCCCGCACTGTCAGCAGCGCGCGCTCGCTCTCTCTCTCTCTCTCTCGGCGGCACCCCCCCCCACCGCAGCCCCCTCCCCGCTTCCCCCCTCCCCGCCGCTCCCCTTCTTCCCCCTCCCCTCCGCCCCCTCCCTCCCTCCCCTCCCCTCCTCCCTCCCCTCCCCCTCCCCCGCCCCCCCACCATGAGGATGATGGCCGCCGGCGCGGTGCACGGCCTCTTCACGGCCTCCGCGGCCCCGCAGCCGCCGCCGCCCCCGCCCCGCCGCCGCCCGCCGCAGCCCCAGCCTCCCAGCAGCCATCGCCGCCGCCACAGCAGCCGCCGCCGCCGCCGCAGCCGCCCCAGCAGCAGCAGCAGCAGCCGCAGCCGCAGCAGCAGCAGCAGCCGCAGCCGCCGCCCCAGGCCCCCCCGATGGAGCCCGAGGCCCCGGATTCCCGCAAGAGGCCCCTCGAGACGCCCCCCGAGGTGGTCTGCACCAAGCGCAGCAACACGGGAGGTGAGGCAGGGCTGCGGGACCGCGGCGCGGGGCCTGGGGGCGGGAGGGGGGGCCCGGCGGGGTAGGATCGCGCGCCGAAGGGGGCATCGCTGTCCTCCATCACCCTCTCCCACCCCACCCCCCCATCCCCGGCTGGCAGGTGCAAGTGCTCCGGGGAGGGGAGGGGCGCTCCTCCGCGCGACGAGCCGGGGACCCGGACGGACCCCTTTCTCTGTCGCCGCCGAGGCCCCTGGGGCTGAGAGCTTTGTCTGCGATGAGAGGGGCTTGAGGGGGGGGGAGGGAGGGGGTGGTTAAGTGTCCTTGTGGTGTCGGAGGGAGTCAAGGATGAGGGGCGTGGGTCCCTTCTGGGCCACTGTGTCCTTGAGGGGTGTGTGATGTGACCCTTTCGGGGGCAGGGGTGTCCCCCCCCCGGGTTGCGTGTCCCGGTTGGGGGAGGGGAAGGAGTAGAGGCAGGCCTGTGGACCAGGAGCTCCTGAGCCAACCTCTCTCTCTCTCCCTGGGGATGTCCTGAGCAAGGGTTGTCCCGGAAAGGGGCGGGTGTGGACGGTATGAGTGGCCGTGCGTGGGGACAAGCTGGGTGGGTGTGTTGGGTGACACGGAGGAAAGGGTGGTGTGTAAAACTGGAGGGAAGGAGATGGAAGGCCAGGACAGGTGTACGGCGTACGTGTGGGTACTGTAGGGCCTGGGTATGTGACATTAATTAAGAGACCATGGGAATGACAGGGTAATGGGTGTGTGTGTGTGTGTGTGTGTGTGTGTGTGTGTGTGTGTGTGTGTAAAAGACAGGGCTGAACGGGAGACCCTCCAGGGTGGAAGTGTAACAGGGGAAGGTATGTGCTCATCACTCCGGAGGGGTGTGTGTGACGTGCAAGGGGGTGTGTAGGTAGGCAGGGAAGATGGGCTCCGGGTGTGAACCCTGAGAATATGCGTGGCTTGGGGCAAGGGGTTTCCAACATGTGGGGGATACCAGTGCGTAAGGGGTAGAGTGGGACCAAGGAGAAGCCGGTGCTGGGGTGTGACAGGGGAGAAGGGTGTGGGTGTGACTCCAGAGAGGCTGTGGCTGGGTGTGCCACCCGGAGGTGTGCAACGGTGACATCAGAGGAGGTGTGTAACTGGGGGGGGCGGTGGGGGGTATGAGAAGGGAGAGCTGGGACTTGTGGTTCAGTGAAACCCATTGAAGGTGTGTTCACAAGGATGAGAAAAAAAAAATGGAGTTCCAAGTTGTTAGTATTTAGGCATCTGTACTGGCCTGCATTTGGAGTTCTGACAGGATACACCCTCAGCTGCTGCCACTAAGAGCAAGCAGCACCTGTGCCCATTCACTATGGTCCCTTTTAAAAAGGACCCTGCCCACCTCCTATCCCTCTCTATTTCTTTCTCTCGTTCTCTCTGTCTCTCCCTCTCTCTGCCTGTTCCCCCTCTCTCTGCCTCTCTCTGTCTCTGTCTCTGTCTCTGTCTCTCTCTCTCTCTCTCTCTCTCTCTGCCTCTCTTTCATCTCTCCCACCATTCCTTTCCCCAGAGTCTGGTCTCCCCCACCCCCACCCTCACCTATCCCTTTTTTTAAGGATCCTTTCCCCTTAATAAAAAAAAAAAAAAAAGAAAAGAAAGAAAAAGAAAACCTCTCCAATTGAACTCTGTGGCATGGCGTCTTTCTCTCTCAAGTCACCTCCCTCCCCTTTTTTTTTAAATTACAACACAAATGACTAGGGATGTATGCTCAGGCCACCCTGGATCCGGGAGATATGTGACACGAAAATATGAGTAGATGCGTAACACGGGGAGGTGTGTGTAGAGGTGTGTTACACCAGAAATGTGAGGGTTGGTGATGCAGGGTGTGACAACGTGTGTGTGTGTGTGTGTGTGTGTGTGTGTGTGTGTGTGTGTGTGTGTCTGCGAGGCAGCCCCATGTGAGATACCCCCAAAAAGGTGTAGGCTACACAAAACGGACCCTGTCTGTGTGTGTGTACCATCTGGGAGAGGTGTGTGCATAGCAGAAAAAGCCAAGCTAAGCACGGACTCGAGCTGCTACCCTTAATGCTGGTGGGACGGGGAGAAGGGGATCCTCAGAGCTCTCGGGCTCTCTCATAGCAAGGAGACCCCCAAATAGACGGATTCTCCCTCATGATCTCAAAATCCATCTTCATCTTGCCTTGAGCAAAGAGGGTCTATAACCTTCCTCCAGCTTGGCTCCGTGGTAGTCAGGGGCTGCCTCCCCACTCGCCTCCCCTGGAATATGCATGAGCCCCCACTTCTTTCTCTCACTCCAGACCCCCTCACCTCCAGCCAGGTGGGACAGGATTTCAAGTTCCCTTAGATGCCTGGGAGGGTGCTCAGCAGAAATTGAAGGAAAGGGAAGTTGGGGGAGGGGTGGGAGAGAATTTCCTGCCCGTCTTCCTGCACCCACCCCCAGCACACACACATGAAAATGTCCAAAGCCGGCTTCCTTTCTTCCTTCCTGCCCTGCTGCTGTTGCCAGTCCCGGTAAGGATCAGGGACCCAGATTTGGCTAGGCGGCAATTGCAGTGCAGTGAGTGGCTGCTAATGACTGTCCCAGGGCTGTTTGTAGTACTTACTACCACCAGGCAGGCTCGCTCTGAGATCTGGGCGAATTTCTCAATACAACCCTCTAAAGAGATTATTGAAAGTGTGTGGGTGTGGGTGTGGGTGTGGGTGTGTGTGTGTTAACCAGTCAGGGTAACTGAGGCTCGGTGATCTAAAACAGCTTGTCCAAGATCACAGGACTTCTAATGGCAGATGCAAGATTTATTGAAGCCTGGACTGATTGGTTGCAGGTCACGGAGACTTAACCACTGGGATTTCATGTTTCTTTCTACAGTGGCAAAACTAAGTGGAATCTTTAGGGACTATAACCTGCAGACTGTCATCCACCTCCAGGCCGTATTTGGGGAAACTGAGGCCAGGAGATACAAAAGAGTAGTTCTCTATTGAGAGAAACAGTCTGGAGCAAGGCAAGTGTTGGTGACTTTGATCTCAAAATTGCTGGTTCCTTTCAATAGAGAACAGTGGTGGCTCGGGGGGTGCTTGGCCAACCCCTACCCCTCTCTGAGCTTCTCTGTCCCCAGCTTCCAAATGCAGACATGACAATAAGGGCATGGATAATGTCATAATGGCTAGCATATCATTGCTTAATGTCTGACACGCGGTTCCATCTCACGCTCCCCATATGCTATGATGTAAAAATACTAATAAATTAGAATCGTGGCTAACATTTATGGTGCCAGGAAATATTGCGGAAACTATTGGACATGGGTCATTGAATACTTCCAAATCAGTCACCCATCTTCAAATGAACAGCTGAAGCCCAGAGAGGTTTGGGAACTTGGGCAACCACATTCAGCTCAGCTGAAGCAGGGCTATGATTTGAACTCAAGAGACTGATTCGACTATGTGGACAGATTCTATGGTGGATGCCTGTTCAGAGAGAACACTGGGGTTCACAGTGATGAAGGACTCTACTAGGGCATCACAGATGATAACAGACCAAACAAGCCATGATGTTAGAGGCAACGGGGACAACAGGAGCTAGTGACTTTGATCTCAAAGTTGTTGGTTGCTTTCAATGGAGAACAGTGGTGGCTGGGAGGAATGCCACTGGGAGGAAGAGGAGGCTACTCTGGGCAAGAGGGTTCCAATGAAGAGATTGGAAGAAAATCCAACCTCGGGAGTTAATCGAATAAATCAAAGAAGTTGCCCATAATCCCAGCTATGGAGAGGCTAAGGCGGGATGATTGGAAGCCCAAGGCCATCCTGGGCTACATAGTCAGACTCTGTCTCCAAATAGAAAAGGAAAATGAATAAACAAAAGACGGGGCTGGATTCCAGGACAGGCTGCAAAGCTACAGAGAAACCCTGTCTCAAAAAAAAAAAAAAAAACAAACAAAAGAGGGGGCTGGGGATCTGGTTCAACTGTGGAGCCTTTGCCCTGAATTCCCTAGTGGGGGACTGGGTACATGTCACAGTGGGAGAGCCCCTGCCTAGAATCCCCCAGTGAGGGACTGGGGGCATGGCTCAGTGGTAGAGCCCCTGCCTAGAATCCCCCAGTGAGGGGCTGGGGGCGTGGCTCAGTGGTAGAGCCCCTGCCTAGAATCCCCCAGTGAAGCACCTGCCTAGAATCCCCCAGTGAGGGGCTGGGGGCGTGGCTCAGTGGTAAAGCACCTGCCTAGAATCCCCCAGTGAGGGGCTGGGGGTGTGGCTCAGCAATCATATACTTGCCTAGCATGTGCAAGACAGTGAGTTCCATGCCCAGTACTGAGATTTGGGGGGCAGAGGACTCTGGTAAGCTTAAGAGTGTCCCTAGGGAGACTTTAAGGTGGCTCAGCTGGTACAGGTGCTTGCTGCATAAGCCTGGCCATTTGGATGGGATCCACGGATCACACACAAAGGAGGAAAGTGAGACACACATCCAGAAAGCTGTCCTTTGCCCTCCATGCATCATGGCCCACGAACCCACACACACATCATGCACACACAATAATAATAATAATAAAAAGTTAACCTTTAGTGCAGAGTGTAATTCTTAGGCTCTAACTTTCATGACCTGAAAATCTTGCCTGGTCCACCCTCTGCAGGCACAGACATACCTTATGCTCCAGGAGCTCCCCACCCAGATCTCAACCCCAGAACCCCTTACCCCCAACACACGCGCGCGCACACACACACACACACACACACACACACACACACACACACACAGAGAGAGAGAGAGAGAGAGAGAGAGAGAGAGAGAGAGAGAGAGAGAGAGACCAGGACAAGAGCCCAGGATGAATGGGGCCTGGAGAGATGGCTCAGCAGTCAAGAGCACATGTTCTTGCAGAGGACCCAAGTTCAATTCTCAGCACCCACACAGTGGCTCACAACCAATTGTAACTTACACTGGGGACCCAGTGCCTTCTTCTGACGTCCGAGGGTACTAGGCACGCATGTGGTACACATACACACAGTGCTGGCAAACATTTTTTAAGGTTTATTTTATGTCTCTGAGTGGTTTTTGCTGGTATGTGCTCACTTAAGCAAATCACTTATACATATAAAATAAATAAGACTAAAATTTTTAAAAAAAAAAAACAAGTTATGGAAGGAAACCTTCATGATTCAAAGCATATCATCACCGTGTATTTGGCATGGGACTCTGGGCCAGGGATATAAATAATCCAAGACTTAGTCTCCCCTCTGGAAAATGGGAACAGTAGGATTTACTGCTCTAGGTAAACTGATGGTCTGGGTGGTTCTGTCCAGTCACTGAAATTCCCTGTGACATGGTGACCCCTGTTGGTAACCGCCCCCATCCATGTGGGTTCCAGGGATCCAAACTCTAGTCCTATTGCCGGCGTGCATTGTCACTAAGGAACCATCTCCCCACCCCATCTATCATGACTCCTAACTGCCACCAAGAATCTAGAAGAATGAACCTTTAAAAAAAAAAAAAAGAAATTGATTTTTATCATTTTAACTTGCGTATATGCATATGCTCATTTGTATGTGTCCTCAGAGGCCAGAGGTGTGGGATTCCTCCCTAAAGCTGGGGTTATTATAGGCTGTTATAAGCCGCCAGATGTGGGTACTGGCAACAGCACTCCAGACATTTGCAAAAACAGTATGTCCTCTTAACTGGCTTGCCATCTCTTCAGTGCCAGAATAACCTTTTTTTTTTTTTTTCCCCGTTTAAGTGAGAGTTGCCTAAGGGGACTTTACCCTTGCTTTTTGTTTGGTTTGTTTACAGTCACGTTGCATTTATTCATTCCAGTGGATGGGGCACATCGAGTCAGCTTGTAAAAACTGGTTTTCTCCTTCCTCAGTATGGGTCCCAGGCATCAAACTCAGGTCACTGGATTTGGTGGCAGGCACCTTCATTTGATAAACCATCCTACCAGCACTGCAGTACCCGCCCACCCGCCCCCGCTCTCCTATTTTGGTATGCTATGGAATTGAACCCAGGACTTCACATATGCTAGGCAAGCGCTCTACACCTCCAGGCCCACTACACCTGTCTCTCGGTCTCTCTAACCATGTCACGCCTTCAGGATGTTACTCTGAGCAAGCACCATCCAAGACAGCCTGCTCTTCTGCACAAAATGACATATGATCATTCATGAGGGGACCCCAAACGTCCCCAAACGCCTTGATGTCCCACCCCTCCCCAGCACAGGCTTCCACACTGTACCCTAGGCATCTCATGGCTTTCCCCAGCCACTCCCACCCACCGTGCTTCCAGTGACACTCCCAATCTCACACCCCATCCTCTTCTAGCCTTCGTATAGCTCGGCAATTCTCCCATCCCCAGCCCCCACCAAGAACAGGTACCATGGGGACAACAAGCTCTCCCTTGGTTCCCTCTAGACATGGTGTCACCCAAAACCTCTCTAAGATATGTGCTTCTTTGACCCCATGTACACGCTAGTGTGTGTGTGTGTGTGTGTGTGTGTGTGTGTGTGTGTGTCTATACACCTATGTGTATGCATGGAGCTGGGGTCTCTACTTGAACATGGGCCTTCCTTATTTTTGGCTAGGCTGACAGCAAGCAAGTGCCAGCAAGCCTCCTGTCTCCACCAGGGTTTAAGGCAGACTTGAGTGTGAGACTTTTTGTATAGGTGCTAGAATCCAAACCCAGACTCCCGGGGTTGCACAGCAAATGCTTTTAACCACGGAGCGAGCTGTCCTCTCCAGACCCAAATGTTTTGCGGCTTGTACGCATGTGCGCGTGTGGTGTTTTGTTTTGTATCAAGACAGAGTTTCGCTATGTAGTCCTGGCAGTCTGGGTGTGTAGCCCAGGCTGGCTTTGAGCTTGCAGCAATCCTCCTGCCTCTGCCTCTTGAGTCCTGATATTAGAGATGAGTGCCACTGCATCAGCGTGGGCTCTAATTTTGTCACTGGTGATCTCCCAGGGAACTAAGCCACCTTACAGAATCCTCTCTGTGGCAGAGTGGAGAGTCCATTTCTCTGTGACAGTGTCCACTCTTATCCTTGGGGCAGACAAACTTTATCGGTAAGGCAGCGTACTGATTGAGTGTGCTGGAAGCATCATCAAGACAGATGGGCACGAAAGGAAGAGTTGGCCAGGGGCTTAGTAAGCAGGAGTCAGTTGGGCCAGCTTTGTCGTGAGTGGTGGCCATGCTTGACGTGGCAGTCCTGGAGGAGACAGGTGTAAGAGGGGCATGGAAGCATTCCTGGTCAATTTCTCTGCCACTGTCACTGGGCTCTGGGAGCTGTGTGAACCCAAACGGAGCTACTGAGAATGGGCTGGGGGTAAACAAGTGTGAGTTCTGGCTTCTGGTCTGTCTTTCTCACAGGCACAGAAAGTTCAATGGTGGCTGTTCAGACACAGGGAAAGGCCTGTGAAGTCTGGGGGCCAAGGTCAGTGTCTCTGTCTTTGCTGTAGGAAACAGAGACCTGGCTTCTTCCCAGAAGAGGTGGGACTCCATGTTGGTGGCCTGCCCCAAACAGGAAGGCTAGGTGGAAGTTTCTAGAAAGGACAGACGACAGACAGAGGTCCACAGCGGGGACTCCTGGCGTTAATATTTTTGAGTTTTGACACTCAGGAGGTTTCATCACCCACGAGCGGTTTTATTTGCTTCTTGACTATTTTGAGTTTCTGTTGCGGCACTGTCGGGGGGGAGGGGAGGGAGCCATTTCCACCTGCACAACTGTAATGACTGGGCAGTGGTTTTGAAATCTCACCCCAACTCTTTTGGTGGGTTATTTTCTTTCAGCGTGAAACAATGAGTTTTATTATGAATCTTTAATTTTTAAAATTATATGTATTCATTCATTTTGTGTGTTTGGGTGCGTGTGTGGGCACATGTGTGTAGAATGTGTGTGGGCGTGTGTGCCACAGCACACGTGTGGAGGTCTGAGAAGGGTGGTTTTCTCCTTCCACCATGTGGGATCAAGCTTGGGTTGTTAAGCTTGGTGGCAAATGCCTTCACCTGCTGAGCCGACCCACTGGCCTCTCGTTATAATATTTCCATAAGTACATCATTGCATTTTGTTCATACTTAGCCTCAATTTCTATCTCTTGTCCCTCCCTTCCTTGTGATTTCATGTCTTACATAGATGATGGATGACTGGACGAATAGACAATGCATACATACATGAAGCACAGACAGACAGACAGACAGACAGACAGACAGACACACACACACACACACACACACACACACACACATTTGAGACAGGGTCTTGTGTAGTACGGGCTCTCCTTAATCTCTGTAAGTAGCTCAGCATGACCTTGAACTCCTGATCCTCCTGTTTCCACCTCCCAATGGCTGACATTACAGGTGTGTGCTACTGTGCCCAGTTTACACAGTGCGGGGGCTCGAACACAGGACATCGTACGTGCTAGACAAGCAACCTCCCTTCGAGTGCATAAGCAGCCTCAATAATTAGATGGATTCTGCACCTGAGAGAAACTTGCTATATTTTGCTTCGTTTGGGGTTCCTGTCCCTTGTTTTTGTTTTCAGGGACGGGGTCTCGTGTTGGGGAGGAAGGCCTGGAGCTCCCTCTGTGCAGGATCCTCCTCTTAATGTGTCTCTGGTTCTGGGATTAGAGGCGTGCTCCCTCATCCCTGTTGTGGTATCTGTCTCCCTTCCACCCAGTTGTTTGTTTTAGTTACGGTTTATTTAGTTAATTAGGTATTCACTAAAGGTGTGTGCTTGTGCCTGTGTGTGCACGAGTGTGTGTGCGTGTGTGCATGTGTGCGTGTGTGTTTGTGTGTGTGCGCGCGTGCGTGCACCTGTGTGCGCACCTGTGTGCGTGTGCTCTCGCGCCCATGCACGCATGTGTGTGAGTGTGTATGTGTGTGCATGTGTGCTGTGTGTGCATGCCTGTGTGTGTGTGCACATGTGTGCACGCACGTGCCTGTGTGTGCGCTCGCATGTGTGCATGCATGCGCATGTGTTTGCGTGTGTGCATGCGTGCGCGTGTGTGCGTGCCTGTGTGCGTGTGTGCGCGTGCGTGTGTGCTGGGTACCTGAGCCTGTGTGTGTGCACATGTGTGCGCGTGCGTGTCTGTGTGTGCTCGCGTGTGTGAACGCACACCCATTCGTGCACGCCAAGCACCCTTACCCACTGAGCCATCTTGCTGGTCCAGGTTTCTTTGGGGTTCTTTTTGGTTGTTGTTGTTTGTTTGTTTGTTTTTTAAACAGAAACTCCCTCTGCAATCCAGGCTGGGCTGGGCATTTCAAATACCTCAGCTTCCTGAGTTCTAGGATGCAGGACGTGCACAGCCATGCATGGCTGGAAATCTTTTGAGGCATCTCGCTGGTCCATAATTCCCACCTTTAAATAAATGTGTTTCTGTGTCTTAGAAGTTTAAGGGAAAAGGAATCAGTTGTCTGTGTGGGCTCCCTGCTGTATCCCCAGCATCTAGTGCAAACATGGGCCTCAAATGGGTGGGGGGGGCACTTCTTGCAGAAAGGGAAGAAAGAGAGGAGAAGGAAAGATGTCACAAGTCAAGGGTACATAGGAGGGCAGAAATCAAGTGTATGGCAGAAGAAAACTAGAGAGAGCTGGTGAAATGGTTCAGCAGGGAGAAAAAAAAAACAAACTTCTGACCAAGCTTGATGACCTGAGTTCACTCCCCAGAACCCACAAGGTAGGAGGGAGACCATCAACTCTCCAGACTTACTCTGTGACCTAGACAGACAGACAGACAGACAGACAGACAGACAGACAGACACACACACACACACACACACACACACACACACACACACACAGGGGTGGGGAGAAACAAACAAAATGTAATGACAACACTCTACAAAGGACGGTACTAGAGAGATTCCAGACTGGAGACGAGGCTTGAGGTTGCCTTTGTATCACGAGGCCTTCCCAGGGCAGGGGGTCAAAGTGCTGGTGTGTAGCTGGTCTGTAGCTGGACTGTGGTGCACGCCTTTAATCCCAGCACTTGGGAGTCAGAGGAAGGGGGATCTCTGTGAGTTCGAGGCCAGCCTGGTCTACAGAGTGAGTTCCAGGTCAACCTCCAAAACAATACAGAGAAACCGCATCTCGAAAAAACAAAAAAAAAAAAAAAAGAAAGAAAGAAAGAAAGAAAGTGCTGGTCTGTAATTTCCAGGTGTTCTGGAAACTGAGGCAAGGAAGATAGTGAGTTGAAGGTCATTCTGGGTATCTTAGTTAGATCCTATTTCAAAATAAAAAACTAAGATGAAGGCTGGAAATGTGTAGCTCAGTGGTAGAGCGCTTGCTTCAAATCTTCAAATGTGGAGATTGGGGGCATGGCTCAGTGATTGATTGGTAGAGCCCCTGCCTAGAATCCCCCAGTGAGGGGCTGGGGGCGTGGCTCAGCGGTAGAGCCCCTGCCTGGAAAGTCCCCCAGTGAGGGGCTGGGGGCGTGGCTCAGTAGAGGCCTAGAGCCCCCTAGAATCCCCCAGTGAGGGGCTGGGGGCGTGGCTCAGCGGTAGAGCCCCTGCCTAGAATCCCCCAGTGAGGGGCTGGGGGTGTGGCTCTGTGGTAGAGCCCCTGCCTAGAATCCCCCAGTGAGGGGCTGGGGGCGTGGCTCTGTGGTAGAGCACTTAGAACGCCCTGAGTTCAATCCAATTGTTAGCATCATGAAAGAAAATAAAAGAACTAACAGGTGAGATGGCTCAGCTGGTAAGACACTGGCTGCTATGGATTATTCTCTGACCTCCGTGTGTGCTGCATATATACAAATCAAAGAGGACGTTTCTCTTCCAAAAAGTAGGGCACGGATTGGGCAGACTAGATGATGAGGGACACAGAGTTCCCCCTCTTGCTCCTACCTCCCAACCAAGTCGCCATCCTTTAAGTGTTGGTTTTCTACTCACAGAGCACCAGCTCAGTGCTTCACCTCAGGGCAAGGCTGCTGAGACACCCCCAAAAGGTAGGACAGTCCTTGACACTCCCACTGGACAGTACTTTATTACAAGCTTTTGGAAGGCTGAGGCAAGAGGCTCAGGGGTCCAAGGCCATCCTGAACTAGACAGAGATAACTTATCTCGAAACACAAACACAAGAGAAGTCCCGGTGTGGTTGGTTAGTGGTGCACACCTTTGCTCCCAACACTCCAGAGGCAGAGGCAGGAGGATCGCTGTGAGTTGGAGACCGGTCTACGTAGTGAGTTCCAGAACAGCCAGGCTAAAAACATGATGGTGGCATACGGCGTGTACAGGTGCTGTGTGTCTAGAGCGTTCTAGCTACTTTCCGGTTTATTCTTTGAGTGAATGATTATATCCCCTGAAAGTCAGGGCTACTGTGTTCCCCATTTTACTGTTGGGAAATTGAGGCGGGAAAAGAGACGGTATGAAGTACCTATCCAAAGCCATCCAGCTTGTCTGCCTGCTCTGTCGGCAATGCCCCGCTGGAGATTGAGGGGTTGCAGGACAGAGGGAATGAGGTGTGGACACCCGATTTCAGAGACAATAGACACTTCTGAACATCCAAAGGGAACCTGGGAGAGATGGTTGTCATAATGCAGCCTGTCATTCCGGCACTTAAGTGACTGAGGCAGGGGGATTATGAATTTGAGGCCAGCCTAGGATACATGGCTAAACTGCATCCAAAAAAAAAAAAGGGGGGGGTGGGGAAAAAAGAAAGTGAATTGAGCAGGGGTCAGATGATGGATGAGGAGGCTCCCTGGGCAGGCAGGGGAGGAGGTTAATTACCTAATAGGCTTAATGGTCTGATTAGGCCATTTTAAGAGGATTGTCTTGGGCTCTATAAAACCCTTTTATTCTTGACTTCCTCCTCATGCTTAGAAGGTCAGGTGCAGACACTGTGCCCCACACCACCATACCAAACATATTAGGAACCCAGTACTGAAGTGCCCATGCTGAGGGGGGAAGAACTTAGCACCGACCACATCCAGGTCAGTTTTCAGTAGTTTGTGTAATTCTAGGGGTGGAACTGAGGACCTGGAACATGGTAGATAGATGCTCCACACTGGTGCTCTCTATGCATGTTCTCTACCACTGAGCCACGCCCCCAGCCCCTCACTGGGGGATTCTAGGCAGGGGCTCTACCACTGAGCCACGCCCCCAGCCCCTCACTGGGGGATTCTAGGCAGGGGCTCTACCACTGAGCCACGCCCCCAGCCCCTCACTGGGGGACTCTAGGCAAGGGCTCTACCACTGAGCCACACCTCCCAACTACAAATAACAGTTTTCTTTTATCTGCTCTGGGAGGCAGCTTTGCTCACCATACTACCAGTTGAGGTATTGTGTTTGATGGTAAAAATAGACACCCTATACTTGAAAGAAAAGCCCTTAAGCCTTGGAAGCAGAAATGTCCAACTCCCTTTCTCTTCCCATTTTTGATCCCAAGCCTACTGTATGCTGTTGCAGGATGCAAGGGACACAGAGGTGTGCTCCGTTGACGTGGTCCTTATTGGCTCTATGTGACAAATTGCTCTGGATATACGAAGGAAGGTGTTGGGGAGGGGAGGACTCCTCAGTCCCCAGTGTTCCAGGAAACAGGTTTTGAGATTAAGTAACATAGCAATGGAACCCCCAAAATGACAGGATGGAGAGGAATTGCCAGGCAGAGAGCATCTGCAAAGGCCCCAAGGTGGGAGGGAACAGGTGATATTCGAAGAAATAAAAGGACAGTGACTCTGGTGCCCATGGACGATGAGGAAGTGTAGCCGTCACAAAAGGCCTCCCGCTAAAAAGGCTGTAGGATTTCATCCTGGTAGCACCTGGGGCTAACAATTCATCTAGAAGTTAAGAGTTAGATTAGAGATTTGCCTTAAGGATGCACTAAGTAGGTGTTTTACTCATGACTCCATCACTGAGGACATGGATCTGTAAGAATGAATACCCAGAAGTCAGCAAGGTGGCTTGGCAGGAGCCAGGTGGTGGTAGCTTTAACCCCAGCACTCGAGAGGCAGAGGAAGGTGGATCTCTGAGTTCAAGGCCAGCCTGGTCTGCAAAGCAAGTTAGGGAACTGCCAGGACTACCCAGAGAAACCTGAGGCAGGGCGGGGGGTGGGGAGGATGGAATAGCTGGTGAAGACTTGCTGTCAACACTGATGACCTGAGTTCAGTCATTGGCTTCCACACAGTGAGAGGAGAAAACTGTCTCACACAGGTTGCCCTCTGGATTGTATAACGCAAGCCTAGCCCAAACAAGTTCTAAACCAATAAGGAATCCTATCCCAAAACAGCAACCAAAAACACAACAGCATCCCATGTTGCTCTCTGATCACCACAATACACGCAAACATAATGCAAACATGCATGCGTGCGTTCCCTCAAACATGCACAAAGTGAAAATCTCCAATCCAGCCCTTGTCCACCCCGCCCCCCCCCGCTGCCATTACTCCCTGAGTCAGCCCCTTACCTCTTGTAACACCTGCCTCCTTCACCCTTGCCCTTACAATCCGTTCCTGTCACAGGCACCAGCGGAATATTCTTGTTTTGTCTTCTTTTGGAGATAGGGTCTCATATAGCACAGGCTGGCCTTGAACTCACTGTGTAGCTGAGGATAACCCTGATCTCCTGCCTCTGCCTCCCAAGTGCTGGGATCGCAGGTGTGCACCACCACTCTTGATTTACATGGTGCTGGGGATCAAACCCAGGGCTTCATGCCTGCTAGGCTAGCACTCTGTTGTATCCATAGGCCAAAGCCAGGCGAAATGGCACATGCTTTAATCCCAGCGCTTAGGGGATAGACAAAGTTGGATATCTATGAGCCTGGTCTACATAGTGAATTCCAGGATAGCCAGGGCTACATAATAAAGAGACCCTGTGTTTAAAAAAAATGTTTTTTGCTTATTTACTTATCTGTGCATGTACACACACGCGCGCGCGCGCGCGCGCGCGCACACACACACACACACACACACACACACACACACACACACACCACACACACACCATGGCATATTTCCAAAGACCAGAGGACAGCATACAGGAGTCAGTTCTCTCTCTCTCTCCACAATGTGTGTCCTGGGTATTGAACTGAAGTCATCAGGCTTGGCAGCAAGCTCCGATCACCACGGAGCCATCTTGCTGGCCCCAGAGGAATGTTATCAAATCCGAAATCAGTTCACATCCCCCTTGATCCTCGCATCAGCTTGGAGTAAGAGCCAAAGTCTGTGGCCCTCAAGCCTCACCCCTGCACCAGCTACCAACACACTCCACCTCTTCCCTCCCACCAACCCATTGCCTCCTTGATTTTCCTAACGACGCGTGTACCTCCTTCTCCGGATTTGGCCCTGTGGCTTGCCTCCTGCTCTGTACCTCAGGGATAATAGCCCAGGACATGGACTCCAGAGCCAGGCTGAGTTCACACTCCAGCTCTGCACCCTGCCCAGCTCAGTGACTCTGGAATGATTCCTTATTTGCCTCGTTTCGTCATTTGTGGAATGGGTTCCTTTACAGGGACAGTGTGAGAATTAAAATAATTGATGTTTGTAAAGTACTTCGAGTGGAATTGAGTGTTCATCGGGTGTGGCAGATGGACGATGAGTAAATGTGCCCTACTCAGAGCTGGGCTAGATGACCAGAAGAAGCCTGTCATCTCAGATGCTCTGAAAGCTGAGGCAGGAGAATCAGTCCCCAAATCCAGTGCTTGCTTGGGGTACAGAGTGAGTTCAAAGCCGACCTTGGACAACCTGGTGAGAACCTGTCCCAAAAATTTTAAAGGGGACTGGGGCGTGGCTCAGTGGTCGGTGGTTGGTAGAGCCCTTGCCTAGGATTCCCCAGTGAGGGTCTTGGGGGCGTGGCTCGGAGGTAGAGCCCTTGCCTAGGATCCCCCAGTGAGGGTCTTGGGGGCGTGGCTCGGAGGTAGAGCCCTTGCCTAGGATTCCCCAGTGAGGGTCTTGGGGGCGTGGCTCGGAGGTAGAGCCCTTGCCTAGGATCCCCCAGTGAGGGTCTTGGGGGCGTGGCTCGGTGGTAGAGCCCTTGCCTAGGATCCCCCAGTGAGGGTCTTGGGGGTGTGGCTCGGTGGTAGAGCCCTTGCCTAGGATCCCCCAGTGAGGGTGCTGGGGGCGTGGCTCGGTGGTAGAGCCCTTGCCTAGGATCCCCCAGTGAGGGTGCTGGGGGCGTGGCTCGGTGGTAGAGCCCTTGCCTAGGATCCCCCAGTGAGGGTGCTGGGGGCGTGGCTCGGTGGTAGAGCCCTTGCCTAGGATCCCCCAGTGAGGGTGCTGGGGGCGTGGCTCGGTGGTAGAGCCCCTGCCTAGGATCCCCCAGTGACGGTGCTGGGAGCATCCATGATTTGGTGATAAAGTACTTGCAGGATACCCTCAGTTCAATATCCAGCACCCTGAAACAGTAAAAGCAAGTGTGTGTGTGCATTGAAGCTATGCATTTTTGGAAAGGCCTTTCCTGGCCTTCACATCTGATCTTGCACTCCTCTGCCCTCCCCATGCCTTTTCCTGCCTGTTTTTGCTTTGGCACTACTTCCTCTCGCCCTACGTGAACTATAGGGTCTCTCCTCTCTAGAGGAATTCGATTGTGTGTGCTCCAGCTTAGATTACTCAAATTCTCATGGCCTTATTTGTACACAAAATTCGGGAAGCTTTTGCTTACCCCACACTAGTGCCAAGTATGTGCTCAGCCATTGTTTGCTGAATGAATGAATGAATGAATGAATGAATGAATGAGTTCTGGGGGTGTGGCTTAGTCCACAGAGTGCTTGCCTTGTGGGCCTGAAGTCCTGAGCTCCAGCCCCAGCACCACAAATAAATTAGTTATTGGGGTGCACTCCTGTGATCTCAATACTTGGGAGATGGAGACGGGTAGGATCAGGAATCCAAGACCACCCTCAAGCACATAAGTTGAGGTCAGTCTGAGCTCCGTGAGAACCCGTCTCAAAAAAAAAAAAAAATGGATGGAACATAGGTCAGGCATGGTGGTACACACTGGGGGACAGAGGCAAGCAGATCTCTGTGAGCTTGAGACCAGCCCAGTCTACATAGCCAGTTCCAGACCAGCCAGGGCTACATAGTGAAACTTTGTTGCAAAAATAAGTAAATAAATAAAAAAAATAAGAAAAGGTGAATGAGTGAGTGAGTGAGTGGAAGATGGTTTTGGGCTATCTTTCTAACTGCTGTTGCCATGGTCATTGCTACAGTGTAAAGCTGTGACTTCCTTTTTTGGGGGGTCTCATTCTGGGATTTTTCCCGGAGGTGCCTTCCTAAAGTAGGACCCCTCCCTCCCTCTCTCCCGCCCTCCCTCCCTCCCACCCTGTCTGCCCTGCAGAGGAAGGCGAGTACTTCCTGAAGGTGCTCATCCCCAGCTACGCAGCCGGCTCCATCATTGGCAAAGGTGGCCAGACTATCGTGCAGCTGCAGAAGGAGACGGGAGCCACCATCAAGTTGTCTAAGTCCAAAGACTTCTACCCAGGTAAGCCCCAGACCCGCCAGGTGCCTGAAACAGACCTCTCTCTTCTTCTCTCCACTTTCCTGAGCCCTGAGTGGGAGGAAGGTTGCACTAGAGATGGTTAGAGTGATGGAGGGGGTCTGCCTTCCCTCCCCATAGAGAGTCTTGAGCGGCCTGCAACCCAAGGGGCCTGGCCTGAGCAGATGGGGGGGTGGGGGCAGGGCCAGACAATGAGCTATTGCATATTCATGACCTCGTTTGCATTAGACCAGGCAGTTGTGTCCCTTTCTACACCTGCTGCCTCTGGACGGTTGGTCAGTTGGAGCAGCCAGGGTGGGGAGGATGGCAGGTGTCGGGGCTGGTTGGGAGCAGCCATTCGGATTACTCATACCCCCTCTGTCCATTTGGACTTGTTACCCTTTCTTGCATCCAATTTACTCTCCTATGAGTCGTCTTGGAGAGCAGCACCTTTTTCATTTTCTTTCATCGAGATGGTGTTTTTCATGGAGCCCAGGTTGACCTGGAACTTCCTTATGTGGCCGAGAGTGACCTTGAAGTCATCATCCTGCCTCCACCTCCCAAGTGCTAGGATTGCAGATGTCTGCCCCTTAGCCAGTTTGTTTTCCTGGGGCATCTTGAAAGAGAGATGAGCTCACCCCCGTAGCCCGTTCTGGCCTGTAGCTTCCCCTGGCCTCCCAGTGCTGGGATCACAGACACGCCCACCCCACCGTCCCCGCCCATGCTTCTCACACAGCTGTGTCTGCCCCGCCCATCTTTTGAGCCCTTCTGCTTCTCCCGGTCTCATCCTTTTCCTCTCTCTGCTCTTGTCTCTAGGGATCTGTCTGGGTATCCCCCGTCTCCTTTCCTCTGAGGCTCTTCTCTGGTCCATCTGTCTGTCCTTCTGTCTGCCATCCCTCTCTGCCCCCCCATCTCCCTCTGTTTCCTTTCCAAGTGTCTCACTACCCACCCCCACCCGCACCCCGCCTCGGAATTTCATTTGACCCAACTTAACAGCGACCCTTAGTGGGGTCAGTCCTCCTTGGCTTCTGCATCTGCTCACTTCTCTCTGCCTCCTGTTACGTGTCTGACCCACAGAGTCTCAGCTTCCCACGGCCGTTCTTGTCTTCATTGATTTCAGTACGGCCCATTCCCTGCCTCGTCTTAGGCTCCATCCTGGTCTCTCTCAACCATGCTGCTGTTTTGTTTTGTTTTGTTTTGTTTTTTTGTTTTGTGTTTGACAAGGAAGACCTTAAGAAGCACAGGTTGGCCTCATATGTAGCCAAGGATGACCCTGAAGCCCTGGTCCTCCTGATTCCACACCCAATGCGCTAGGATTATAGGCTCCACTGCCCTTGTGGGAAATGTTTGCAGTGCTGGGGATCAAACCCAGGGCTTCCTCTCTGCAAGAAACTCACTCAACCCTCCACCCCTCTCTAAGACCCTTCGAGGTCTTTTCTTCTCCATTGTCCCCTCCCAAAAGCAGCACCTGAGCTTTGGCCTCTAGGAATCCCGGGAAGGCCCCAGAATTGTGCTAGCAATTCTGGTTCTGGTTCATCCCTAATCCTCTTGCATCTTTTTAGGTCAGACACCAGAGATGTAGCACAGGGTCTGGATCTCTCTCTCTCTTGCTCTCTCGCTCTCTTGTGTTCTCTCTCTCTCTCTCTCTCTCTCTCTCTCTCTCTCTCTCCCTCCCTTTCTCTTCCCTCCCTCCTCCCTCTCTCCCCTCCCTCTCTCTTCTTCCCTCCCTCTCCCTCTCTTTCTCTCTTTTTCCCTCCCTCCCCTCCCCTCCTGCCCTTTCACTAAGCTGCTTTGACCAAGAGTGTAGAGAAAAATCTAGGGACCCAGGCGCCCCGCCCCCTTTCCTCCACCATCCTGGCCCAGTTTCCTCTCTCCCCTTCTGGCCCACACCATGTGGGTGAGACCTTTCTGCCTGGGACATCTGTCTGAGGACACTTGGCTCCTTGCCTCTGCATCACATTCTGTGCCATGAGACGGTGGCATTCCCTCCACCCAACTCAGTGCTTCACCTCAGGGCAAGGCTGCTGAGACACCCCCCCACCCAAAGATAGGACAGTCCTTGACACTCCCATACCACATACTTTGTCCATGAGCAAACCAGTGTGAGCCAGGTCTGTCCCTGTCTCATAGACGGACAACCAACTCCTGACCTGAATTGTCCAGGACTTACAGCAAGGCTGGCTCCTCAGTCAGTGACGTGGGGGTGTGGCTCCTCCCAACACCACCTATCCCTAGGAACCCAGAAAACAGAACTATTATTTCTGCATGAGTCTGGGGGTGCACTTCCTTGGCCTCCTGGCTGGCATTCATTTAGTCATTCAGCACACATTCTCCTCCTCTGTGTCCCAGGTTGGCCAGACATGTGGACACAGCAATAAGGGAAGTCTAACCTTGTTCTCTTGGATCCCGGGCCAGGGAGACGGAGCCCTCACTGATGATGACCTAGAGTGGCCAGAGTTAGACTAGGAAGGACAGAGAAAGCTTGGTGCTGAGACAGAGTGTTTGACCCAGACATGAGAGGCCATCTAGGCTACCCAGAGGAGTGGGCTACAACAGTGACTTCAAATGAGCTAGGGAGGGGTACAGAGGAACCCCACAAGAGCCATGTGACAAATGCTGAGAGGTGGTTTGCTTTAAAGTGGGGCTAAAGTGTAAGAAACAGGAAAGAAATGGCAGCAGAGAAAAGAACGTGACAGTGTAAGATTAGGCCAGGCATGATGGCATGGATTGGTCCTCCCAAATACTCAGAAGGGTGGAATAGGAGGATCACAGGTTCAAGGCCAGCCCTGGGAACTTATCAAGGCTCTGTGTCAAGGTTTTAAACAAGAGGGCTAGGGCATGACTCAGTGGTAGAGCCCCTGCCTAGAATCCCCCAGTGAGGGGCTGGGGGTGTGGCTCAGTGGTAGAGCCCCTGCCTAGAATCCCCCAGTGAGGGGCTGGGGGTGTGGCTCAGTGGTAGAGCCCCTGCCTAGAATCCCCCAGTGAGGGGCTGGGGGTGTGGCTCAGCGGTAGAGCCCCTGCCTAGAATCCCCCAGTGAGGAGCATGGGACCTGTGTTAGGGGTAGAGGCACTTACCTAGCATATGCAAGGTCCTTCAGGGGCTCAATCCCCAATAACAAAACCCAAAAAAAACAGTGTGGGAATAAGGTTTACACACACACACACACACACACACACACACACACACACACACACTTCTCTGCTTCACAAAGCCAATCCTACCCAGTCTTTAACCCCAAAGAGAAGGGATAGAACACACACAAGAGTTGCCTCATCTTGGTATTAGAGCCCAAAAGTTCAGGTTCAATCCTTCTGGGTTTTTCTTGATGAAGTGGAAAACCAGAAGGCAATAAATATTGACCCAAGACCTCAAGGACTCCTGACCACACCACTTTCCTTGAAAAGCTAAAACACTTTCCGAGTTCAGTGTCTGTAAAAAGCTCTGAACCCGACTCCCATGAGCAAAGCGCAAACACACAAGTGGCAATCTTCATAATTATTATTTATTACATAGCAGCACCAAAGTGTAAAGTTTGGGAGGGGGTTTGAGATAGGGTTTCCCTCTATAACCCTGACTACCCTGGAACTCGCCTTGAATTCACAGAGATCCACCTGCCTCTGCCTCCCGAGTGCTGGGATTATAGACAAAGGTGTGTGTCACCACCACCAGGCCATAATATACAATGATAAAGTCTTTTTTCTTTTTTAACAGTGCCAAGAATTGAATCCAGGGTTTCAGGGTTGCCGGGCAGGTCCTCTATTACTGAGCCATACCCCCAGCCCCAAAGTGTTAAATGGGAAGTGTCTACTAAATGATATCATTCACAGTCTTCTTTACCGTTAGAAGCAAAGCTTCAGGGCTGGAGAGATGGCTGAGTGGTTAACAGCACTGGCTGCTTTTCCAGAGGACCCAGGTTCAGATCCCACCACCCCACATGGTGGCTCTCAAACATCCGTAACTCCAATTCTCTGGGATCTGCCACCTCCTTCTGGCCTCCGTGAGCACTGCAGGAACAAACATCCAGGCACTTGGACACATAAGAGGGAAATAAATACATCGCTAAAAGCAAAGCTTCAGGGCTGAGGGATGGCTCAGCAGTTAAGCGTACTTGCTGCTCTTTCAGGGTACCCAGCACCCACATGTAACTCCAATTGCCAGGGATGTGGCACTCTCTTCTAGTACACACACACACACACACACACACACACACACACGCACACGCACACGCACACGCACACGCACACGCACACGCACAAACGCCAGGCATGGTGGTACTGTACATCTGTAATTCAGGCACATGGGAGGTTGGAACAGGAAGGCAACCCAAAGAATCCCAAGTTTAGCATTGGCTGGATTAGGATTATGAGCATAGAACCTACACTAGGTATAGTGGCATATGTGTGTCACCTCAGTACTGGGTAAACTAAGGCAGGGGGATAGCAGGTTCAAGGCCAATCTGGGCTACAGAGAAAGACATTGCCTGAAAGCTGCAAACGAAAAAAAAAATCTGAACTCTGAAGCCAGACAACTGTGTTCAGAATGCCTGATGATGGGCCCCAGCGGGGAAAGCTGAGCTGACAAAGCACCGGCCAGCCAAATATGGGTACCTGAGTTCAAATCCTAGGACCCATGGGAAGTGTGTCGTCTCAATGCTTCTACTCCATAGGAGGCAGGGACAATCTCTCCCAAGTGCTTGTGGGAGACGCAGCCTGGCCTACTACGTTCGTAGTGGGGAGCCAGACATCCTATCTCAAAGAAAGTGAAAGGTGCGAACCAACACCTGAGGTTGTCCCCGAAACCACACACACACACACACACACACACAGAGAGAGAGAGAGAGAGAGAGAGAGAGAGAGAGAGAGAGAGAGAGAGACGCCTCCTGGGTGATCTGGGACAAGACCAGAGTCCCTTCAGTGTCCTTAGCTGGGTATCAGGGCACCCGAGACATGGCCTGCCTCATATGTCAAGCGAACAAACAGCAAGACCTCAGAACAGTGCCTGGTGCTTCGCGTTATGTAACCACCAGCTGTTATTATAGGACACCTTTTTTCAGGACTTAGCAGGGTCCCCCTTACCAAACTCCTATGCATGGACCCCAGGGTAAGAACTACATGGGAGTGGATGCACCCAGGCTTCCTGAGCTGGAAGGAAGCCCTACAGAGATGGCGACCCTGGCCACTTCTCCCACACTATCCCTGGGGTTTCCCTCCCCCCCCAACCCCCGTCCCCACCCTCATTCCTGGCCCAACCCACACCCTTTCCTATTTACACCCAGACTGAGGCAGCCTACAGCTGACTCACCCTTGGCCCACACCAAGCTATTGTTCTTGGGTGGAGGGGGACTTAAAAGTGAGGACCATGTTGGCAAGGGCAAGGGTAGGGGTTTTCAGCATCACAACTGGCCAACAGTGAGGGACACCCCAGACCCATGGTGGGGTGGAAGGGCCAGGCTGGAGAGATAGCAAGGGACAGGTCAGGCTTGGACACCGAGCACACTGCACTGAAGGGCTCCACAGACAATGACACTGAGCACTAAGTGTCCCAGACACACAGGCACAGGGCCTGGCACACATTCAAAAGCCTCTTACAGACCCAGGGAGCTGACTGTACAAGCTGAGTCCCTCCTGGGGGCAGAGACATTCACACGTCACATCCGAGAGGCCCAGGCACAACAACACACTCATAGCCTTACACAGGTCAGGCACAGTTGAGGGTTCTTTGTCTCTCTGCCATTCGCACTTGGAAACATGCACAGACACCGGGACACCTGCCATCCACACAGCCTCATACGGCCACTTAAGACTGCCTGTGCCCTCAAGTTAACATGGCCAATAAAAGGCTGGTGACTGACTCGTGTGTGTGTGTGTGTGTGTGTGTGTGTGTGTGTGTGTGTGTGTGCGCGCGCGCACAAATGTTTTCACACCAAGTGCCCATCACCCAGACAGCTTGGGAACACCTAGAGGTGTGCACTGTCCTTTTGTCTTGCTCCCACAGTTGCAGGCGGGAGCATACTGCCAACGGACAGGATTCATCACTGCACAGCCTCTGTTACTTACATGCTAAAGCCTTCCCGCTCCAAACCTTGTTACTCCAGTCATTGTGTTATATTACCTGTTCTGGTGTGTGTGTGTGTGTGTGTGTGTGTGTGTGTGTGTGTGTGTGTGTCTTGCTGGGGATTTAATCCAGGACCTTGTACATACTAGGCAAGTACCTGACTGAGTTACAACCATAACCCCCCTACTGGGGGATTCTAGGCAGGGGCTCTACCGCTGAGCCACGCCCCCAGCCCCTCACTGGGGGATTCCAGACAGGTCCTCGACTGCTAAACCATGCCCTCAGCACACACTATGTATGTTTCTATTGCAATCTCTTCTGGTCTTTTGCTTAGACACACACCCAGTATGGTCATCTTTCCTACCCTGCCCAGGTACACAGATGCATAGGTCCCCACAGGCAGCCTCACAGGTACACACACAGATCGCAATGTCGCCCAGAGTCTCTCCCTCAGGCATACATTTCGGCATCACCCAGCTTCTCTCCTCACCTTCCCCAAAACACAACCAGAGAATGCCAGGTCAGACCTGCAGTCAATACGTGGAGGATCTCCAAAAAAGGCAAGCTGGTTACCCCACCCTCTCTTCCTAGTCCTTCAAGTCCCCGTTCCCTTAAGAGTTGCCTTTGACCTCGCCTACTCCTCTCCTGGCCACACCCCTGCCCTTCCCCACCCCCCAGACCTCCATCTGGTGGGTCTAGGCTGCACTCTGGCCTCTCTTCTGCCTCCCCCATCCCCCCACCTTCCTCCCCATCCTCTCCAAAAGCCCAGAGGCCAGGCGCTGTAGGCTTTCAGCGGTTGCCATGGCAACCAAGCCTCATCCCTCATCCCCCTGGGGGTGGGCTGAGGACCGGGCCAGCCAGACCGATAAGGGGGTTCCAGTTACTGTGGCAACCGTTTCGGGCCTAAGCTCTCCGCTTCTGGAAAGGGAGGGGGGGTGAGTGGCGAGTGAATGGTTGCCACAGCAACCAGGGAGAGCCCACAAGAACTGGGAAGAGGCAGCTGAGCCCTACCTCCCGTGCCCAGGGCTGCTGTGGGCACTTAAGCATCATTCTCCCGTTTCCCCCGGGGTTGTTTTAGGGGAAGGAGATAAAGTACAGATTATAAAACAGGGATTCCATTCATTCTCTCGGCTAGCTACCCACCGGTCAACCCACATCAGCTGGTCCAGACTCACTCCCCAGACCTCGGCTTTCCCTTTCGGTGTAATGGGTCCAGTCTGTCAGGAATGTCTCCATTGCTATCTGATGTGTGCGCCCTCCTCTGCCCCTTGCTTAACAGGAACTACAGAACGGGTGTGCCTGGTACAGGGCACGGCAGAGGCCTTGAATGCCGTTCACAGCTTTATCGCAGAGAAGGTCCGAGAAATCCCTCAAGCGATGACCAAGCCCGAGGTCGTCAACATTCTTCAACCCCAAACCACGATGAACCCCGACAGAGCCAAGCAGGTCAGCTGGGAAATGACAGTGGGTTTCTGTAAAGCTGCCTGCACAGTGGGTTCTGTTGGAGATGCGATATGCTTGTCAGATGCCTGCCTGCTGGGGGTTAATACTCCTAAGTCAGCTCTAACGGTCTAGAAAGGGCTCCATCCTGCTGGGAGTGGGCTGGATTCGGAGGGATTGGCGATCAAGACTGACACTCCCATTCATCCATCCTTCCGGAGACACTCCAACGCTTTTCCTTTCCACCCTTGTCTCTCAAAGCAACCTGCCCCCTACTTCCTGTGTTCAACGGAAGTGACTTCAGTGACAGCCCAACCCCTCCTGAATTTTAGACACACTCTTTATTTCCCTCCTCCCTAATACTCATTATGGCGGATATAGTGCCGTAGCGAAAGAGAGGGGCCGGTCCCCATCCTACCCAAACCCCCCCCCCCCCGTCTAGAAAGGATGGAGAAGAGAAGGCAGCCTTAGTTGTTGCCTTAGTTACCAGGAAGCCGTGATGGAAGGGGTGGGTGTGGCAGAGAGCGGACCAATGGCTGCCTGAGCCTCTCGGGTTGCCATGACGACGATGCGCCTGGGACAGGTGGGCTCTTAGGAAAGTCCCTGATTTGCGGTCTTGGTTTTTTTGTTTGTTTAAGTTTGTTTGGTTTTTTGTTTGTTTGTTTTTGAGGTCCTGACCCTGTGCGGGGATGGGGGCGAGAAGAGGAACGCAGGGATGGTTACAGGCGCTCCGGGTTTCCTCTCCACTCCCATAGACATGGGCTCTTGACACAAAGGAGAAGTGTCCCTGCGCCGGCTAGCAGGGCGCAGGCGGGAGCTCTTTAAAGTCCATCCGGAAACAAAGGCTTGGTTCGAAGATGCTGGGGCTCTTCAGCCCTGACTTTGAGGATAGGAGACCATAAATTCAAATTCTCCTAAATTCTGGGGACACAGTGGGCAGAGAACCCTGGCGGAACACGTTCCTGGTGACCGCTACCCACCAAAAAAAGGGAGAGAAAGGGGTTGCGGGCTGGAGGCTTGGCGCACGAGGCTGCTGTCCTTGGTGCTGAAGAGGCCGGGTTCCTAGCGCCCAGCCTAACCTCTCCAAAATGCCTTCACACCCAGCAGGGCGTGGATTCCACGCAGCTTAGAGAGACAGGACGGACACGTCCCCGTCCCTCCGCTTTGGTGGTGGCCACAAGGGAATAGGGGTTCATCGAGTGTTCGTGGATGTTGCGTGGGAATTGGGATCAGTACCATTTAGGCCTTACACCCACACCCAGGCCAGTCGGAAGGTTTCAGAACCAGGAGCTATCCTTTATCTTACCATTCCAAAGCTTCCAAAAAAAAACGAGCGAGCGCATGGTTGGAGGCCCAGGCTGTGGAGTCACATTTGAGTTGAATCCTCTGTTTTTCCCTACTACTTTTGTGACCCTGAGCAGATGACAAGGTTGTGATCACTCCTTGCCTGGTTTTTCTCATTTGTAAAATGAGATTTATTATGGTATAGATTTGTGAATGGCGGTTTAGAGCATTGGTGTGTGAAAAGCATCGAGCGTGGATGCCTAGTGAGTGCGTAAATGATTCTAACAAAATGCACTGGGCATGGTGGCTCATTGTAATCTGGCATTGGGGCGGTAGAGGCAGCAGGATGGAGAAAGTTTCAGGATATCTTGGGCTACATAGACTCTCCTCCCCCACCCCTTCAAAACAAAATGGTAGCTGTTCTGGATTTTGTTTTGAGACAGGGCCCATACTGTAGCCAACACTGGCCTTGGACTCACAGTGATACACCTGCCTCAGGCTTCTGTGAGCTAGGATTACAGTCATGAGCCACCATAGGTGGCTTTCCTTCCCTTTCTCTTGTTGGCACCTGTGTGAGACGTGCCTGTGTGTATGCGTGTTTGCTTGTATACAGGTGCACACACATGTACATATTCGTGGGGTGTCCAAAATTATGTCAGGGGTCTTCCTCACGAGGTCTTTCCTCCGATTTATTATGGAGGGAGGAGGTCTGTTGCTGTATCGGCCAATCTGACTGGCCAGCTGGCTCTGAGGATGCTGAGTGCTGTGACCTGCCTGGCTTTTACGAAGGTGCTGGAGATTCAAACTCCATCCTTGGTGTTCTAATCCACTGAGTCGTCTCGGAAACTTTTTTTTTTTTTTGGACATAGAGCAATTTTTGGAAATTAAGGTTAGCCTCAGATTCACTAGGTAGCCAATGCTACCACTATCCACCTCTTGAGTGTTGGGAGTTACAGATGTGCACCCCCATATCCTGTCTACATGGTGCTGGAAAATCAGCCCAGAGCTTTGTGCATGCTAAACACAAAACCTGCCAATTGATTTGTAGAGCCTCAGTCCTGTTGCAGTGTTTCCTCCCATTTAGGGATGACACTCAAGTACTCAGGCCTAGTGAAGCAAGCTCTTTAGCCCACTGAGCCTCCTCGCTGTCCCGTTATAGGCCTTCCTTAATCAGGGCCGCCATCCACCTCTTTTCTACTTTGGACTTGCTGTGTCTTAGGCGTGTTTGCCTTACTTTCTACAGGCCTCGTTTTCTCTTTTGTTACCGTACAGCAGCTACATCCAACCAGGGGCTGTACATTCAAATGTTCTCAAGATTCAGGAAGGTACTATAAAGCATTGAGGGCTTTGTCCCTCTGAAGGGCACGCCATCTTAACAGGGACAACAAAGCCCATCATCCAGACCCCTCCCCCCAATTCTTCTTGGGGAGCACAAACCATTTCCACATCTTGCAGACATCTCAAAAAAAAAAAAAAAAGCCACGATTCTCCAGAAGCTGCTGACTTTCAAAGGCTGATCCTGTTCTTAGTTTATTATATTTATTTTTTTATTACTTTTTTTAGCTTTTTTCGAGATAGGCTTTAGAGCCTATCCTGGCACTCGCTCTGGAGACCAGGCTGGCCTCGAACTCACAGAGATCCACCTGCCTCTGCCTCCTGAGTGCTGGGATTAAAGGCATGCGCCACCAACGCCTGGCCTTTTATTACTTTTATTTTGACACAAGGTCTCGCTCTGTAGCCCAGGCTAGCCTGGAATCTCCTATGTAGCTCAAGGTGGCCTCAAACTCAGGGCAGATCCCCTCCCGTCTTAGCTTGGAAAGTGCTTCGTTACAGGCATGAGCCACTGTGCTCAGCTGCCATTCAAAAACTTTTAAGAAAATCCCTGGCAAGTGCTGGCTGCCACTGCCAGGCTGGCTGTCCTTGGTAGTTCTGTTTGGAATTTTCCATGCGCCTGTAAATCCCAGAGGCAGATAATAGGAGTTCCTCTGGCCTCTCAGCCCACTTGCAGAGCTCTGCTCTGTGACTCCAAGATTCTAGGCACATCTAGGTACACGCCTGTAATCCCAGCACCTGGGATACTGAGGCAGGACGATCTCAAGGGGTAAGACCCCCTGCCTCTGAAATGAAACAAAATCTCTTTTTTTCTGAGCATAGATTGCTATTCTGAGTTTGGTACCTTTTTTTTTTTCTTTTGGTACCTCTCCTTTTTAAAAATTTTTTTACATCTATTGTGTGTGCACATGTCACACCATGGCCACAATTTGAGGCTATCAGTGCTCTCTCTCTCTCTCTCTCTCTCTCTCTCTCTCTCTCTCTCTCGTGGGTTTTGGAGATCTAACTCAGATTGTCAGGCTTGGAAGGCGCCCTGTCCCATGGGGTCCTCTCACTGCCCCAGCTTTGCTTCTTCGAATATGTGTTTCAGGACTCTGTCTGCACTACGGATGTCAAACTCTGCAGTGCTGAAGTTCACATCCTGTCCTGAAGGCAGCTGCTATCTTCATGGGATTTTTCTTGCAGTTTTGTATGGATTTGTTGTTGTTGTTCTTGTTTCTGCTTTTGTTTTGAGGTAGAGTCTCACTCTCTGAATCTTAGACTAGCCTGTAACTCACTATGTCGACCAGGCTGGCCTAGAAGTCTCGGTTATCCTCCTGCCTCATCTCCCTGAGTAGTAGGATTACAGGTATAGGATACTGTGCCTAACTTCCTTTTCTTCACAGTAAAAATGCTCAAAATCTTTCCTTCTAGCCTTCTGAAATTCCGATGCACGGTAGCTTCGTAACATGTGTTAGATTTAGCGAGTTCAGGTTGGCAAGATGGCTCAGCCAGTAAAGAGTCTTGCAGCCAAGCCTGACCAACTGAGTTGGATCCCCACAATGATCATGAGACCCCTGCAAATGGTCCCTCTGATCACTGCCCGAGCACTGTGACACACAGTAAACGAAAAACCTTGTAAAAGATTAAAATGTATTTTTTTTTTAGATTTTATTTATTTATTTATTAGTATACAACATTCTGCTTCCATGTCTATCTGCACACCAGAAGAGGGCACCAGATCTCATAACGGATGGTTGTGAGCCACCATGTGGTTGCTGGGAATTGAACTCAGGAACCTCTGGAAGAGCAGTCAGTGCTCTTAACCTCTGAGCCATCTCTCCAGCCCCTAAAATGTATTTTTGAAGATCTCGCAGTTTCATTGTGTTTTACTCCAGGCTCTATCCCTGCGATAAAACGTGGGCCGAAAACAGTCTGGGGAAGGAAGGAAGGGTTTATTTGGCACAGAGGTTACAGTCCACCATCAGAGGAAGCGGAGTCACAAAATGCGCAGGAGGAATTAAAGCAGAAACCATGGAGGAATGCAGCTTACTGGCTTGCTCCCTGTGGCTTGCTTAACCTGCCCAGGGGTGGCCCGGGCCTTCCCACATCAATCATTAGACAAAAGAATGTCCCACAAGCTTGCCTGCAGGCCAATCTGCCAGAGGCATTGTTTTCAACTGAGGTTCCCTCTTCCCAGCATTTGTCAAATTGAAAAAAAAAAAAACAAAAAAAAAAAAACAGGAAACATCAAAACACAGTTACATACTAACAATTTACTCTAGTATGGAGTTGGCCCACACCAACAACCCCTGTTACTCAGTAACAGGTCTGTCTACATAGTGTGTTGGAGGTTAGGCTGGACAACTGAGGGAGCCTCTATCTCAAAAAAATTAAAAAGGAAAGCTGGGAAGGTAGTTCAGTGGTAGAGCACCCACCTAGCATGTGCGAACCCCTAGGATGGATCCCCACTAGCAGGTAAAGCAGGGAAGTGTGCAGCTCAAAGTCTAGCATATACACCACACAGTTAATTTTAGAAGGCTTTCTCACCTCCCAAATAAATCTTTAAAAAAAAAAAAAAAAAAAAGACAGGGTGAGCTGGGTGGTGGTGGCGCACGCCTTTAACCCCGGCACTCGGGAGGCAGAGGCAGGCGGATCTCTGTGAGTTGGAGACCAGCCTGGTCTACAAGAGCTAGTTCCAGGACACAAAGCCACAGAGAAACCCTGCCTCGAATATATATATATATATATATATATATATATATATATATATATATATATATATGACGGTATCACTGTGTAGACCACGCTGGCCTTGAACTCATACAGATCCACTTTCCTTGCCCTCCCGAGTGCTGGAATTATAAAGGTGTGTGCCATCATGCCCAGTTAAAATTATCTTTATGTTTTTATTTTGTTAAGCTTCTGTTTGTTCTTGTTTAGTTTGGCTTTGTTTTGTTTTGAGATGAGGTTTCACTATGTAGCCCAGGCTACCCTTGAACTCAAGATCCTATTACTGAAAGTCCCTGAACGTTAGGGTTACAGTCATGTGCCATCATACCTAGCTTCCCAAAGAAACTCTTTAAACATTTTTCTACACTCATCCATTCATTGGGCGAAAGAGTATGTGTGCTTCACAGTCATTCTCCTTCCACTATGTGGGTCCCAGGGATCGAACTCAGGTCCTCAGGCTTGGTAGCAAGCTCCTTTATCCACTGAGCCAGCTCACCATTCCTCCAAAGGCACCCTGATCCCCTTGGCTGTCACCCCTAAGTCCCCTCCCCAGCTGATTCTTTCCTTCTCCCTAAGCCACCACTAATCTGCTTTCTGTGTCTACAGATTTTCCTGTTCTGGACACTCGTAGAAATACAGTCATACAATACAAAAACCAAGCAGGGTGTGGTGACGTAAAGCCTGCAACCCCAGAACTCAGGAAGTCAAGGCAGGAGGATCAAAAACCCCAGATCGTCCTCAGCTACATAGTGAGTTCCAGGCCAGCCTGGGCTACGTGAAACTATGTCTGAAAAACAAAACAAACCCAGGGGGCTGGAGAGCACGGCTGGGCAGTTCAGAGCAGTGGCTGCTCTTGCAGAGGGCCCAGGGTTGACTCCCAGCACCTACACATGGCTGTTCACAGCTATCTCTAACTCCAGTCCCAGGGGGTCTGACACCTTCTTCCTGCCTATGCAGGCATCAGGGCACATACATACATGAAAGAAAAACACCCGCACGTTTAAAATAATAAAATAGATATATGTTTAAATAGAAGAATATGTTTGACTAACCAGAGCCACCATCGAATTCCAGAATATTTCTACCATGCCTGTAGCGGTCACCCCAATCCCTGTCTCCTATCTCTGGTACCCACTAACCTATTTTTTTATGTTTCATGTGAGCTGAGGAAGATGCTAACACTATAGCAGAATATCACATGTCTTCCTCCATTGCTCTCAGCCTCAAGAGACTGTTGAGGCTCTATTGCCAAAACTAGGAGCTCACTGGATAGGATGACTCCCCAGCAAGCTCTTGTGGCCTATCTGTCTACCCTCCCCACCCCTTAGTGCTGAGATTACAGCATGCACAGCCATGTCTGGCTTTTTACATAGGTGCTGGGGATTCAAACTTGGGTCCTTGGGGCTGGAGAGTTGACTAGGCTGTTAAGAGCTCTTGTCTCTCTTCTAGAGGACCAGGGTTCAATTCCCAGCACCCACCCGGCATCTAACAAGTGTCTATAACCCCAGGTCCCTGGGATCTGCTGTCCTTTACTGGCTTCTGGAGACGGGATCCTACATGTGCATCCATGCAGGCAAAACACTCATGCACATGGAATAAAAATAAGTCTTTTATAAAGATTCATTTTTATAACAGGACATAATGGTGCATGCCTTTAATCCCAGCACTCAGGAGGCAGAGGCAAGCAGATCTCTGTGAGTTCCAGGCCAGCAAGAGCTACGCAGAGACCCTGTCTCAAAAGAATAAAAATAAAATAAAATAAAATAAAATAAAGCATAAAATAAATGCCAGGGCATGACGCCTATAAAAATTTAGTTCTAGGCCAGATGGTGGTGGTGCACCCAGCACTCCAGGGGCAGGGGCAGGTGGATATCTTTTAAGTCCAGCCTAATATACACAGTGAGTTCCAGGACAACCAGAGTTACACAGTGAGACCCTCTCTTGGAAACCAAAGATTTCACTTTTATTATTTTTTCATTACATGTAGGTCTGTGGGTCTGCATCTGGTTATGTGCACATGAACGAAGGTGCCTGTGGGGGCTAAAGGTGTTGGATCCCCTGGAGCTGGAGTTACCGGCAGTTGTGAGGCAGGAGTTACCGGCAGTTGTGAGCCACCTGATGTGGGAGCCAAACCTCAGTCCCCTGAAAGAGCAGCAAGTGCTCTTAAGGGCTGAGCCATCTCTCTAGCTCCCTTACCAATTTCCCTCCATGTGGATTTGCATATTCTAGACAGTCCTGTGAATGAAACCATGTGACCTTTCATGTCTGGCCTCTATCACTTAGCTTGTTTTCTAAAGCACGTCTAAGTCATAGCATGTGCTATGTCAGCTCGTGTGTGTTTATTCCTAAATCCTATTCCTTTACACGGATGCATCTCGCATTTGATTGTTCTGATGCAAATTCTAAAAATAGGATAGGGCCGGGGAGAGGGCTTAGTGGGTCAAAGCACTGGCCCTACAAGCCTGACAGCCTGAGCTATCTATCCAGCTGTGAAAGGTGCAAACAGTGGTGTGAGTGCCCTCTGACCTACACACACACACACACACACACACACACACACACACACACACACGCACAGCTTAAGCTAAACAAACTGTAGAAGCGATGGATAGTGTTCATAATTGACAGGCCAGCACCATAGTGGCAGCAGCAGCAGACAGATCTCTTGTGAATTCAAAGCCAGCCTGGTCTGTGCAGCAAGTCTGAAGACATTAGTAAGACTCTGTCTCAAAACAAAATAAAGGTAGGGAAGCAACTAAAAACAGGAGAGAAACACACCGAAGAAGGCAATGTGAGGTAAATGAGGTGAATTTTAACATGTAAACATCAAGGCGGGACCACAGGGGAGGAGATGAGGATGTCACCACCATTCCTACCCAGACCCCAGAAAGCAAGGCGGTGTCTACGGTCACAGAGTGAACCCCAGACTTCTTTTGGTTTGAGGGTCTGTTTGGTTTTGTTGTTGTTTTTAAAGTCTCACAGTGTAGGCCAGGCTAGCCCAGAACTCACCATGTTGTCCAGGTTGTTCTTGAACTCATGACCCTCGTGTCAGCATCCTGGGTGTGCTGGAACTACAGACACCCAAAGCGACATCTGCCTAGCAACCTTTAAGAACAAAACCGTGCCTCCGATCACAAACACCTTCTGAGATGCCGGTCGGATCTCGAGGTGTGGGATTTTGACCTAAGAGTTTGAGAGGGAAATCACTCAGGAGGCCGAGGCAGGAGGATCATGAGTTTCAAGCCAGCCTGGGCTGAGAGAAGGGAGAGGAGAGCAGAGGGGAGAAGAAAAGGAAGGAAAGGGGGAGAGAGTAAGATCTGAAGCCGGGCCCGGCGTTGGTGGCGCACGCCTTTAATCCCAGCACTGGGGAGGCAGAGGCAGGCGGATCTCTGTGAGTTCGAGGCCAGCCTGGTCTCCAGAGCGAGTGCCAGGATAGGATCCAAAGCTACACAGAGAAACCCTGTCTCGAAAAATAAAAATAAAAATTTGAAGCCTTTGGGCGAAGACTAGGAGCCAGAGCACACAAGGACAGAACTTGGGACAGGTGGTGCAGGCTTGGAGCAGACACACATGGGTTCCCAGTGGGTACACCATTAATGAACCGTTACCTGCCACGGAAGGGGTGGCATTTGAGGTCCTAGGGACGGGAGTGGCTGAGGGACTGCTAAGATCTGGATTTTTTTTTCTTCTGTTTTCCCCCCTGAGATGGGGTCTTGCATATATGGCTCAGGCTGCCCTCAAACTTGACATACTCCTGCCTCCACCCCTGGAGTGCTGGGATTAGAGGCATGCAACACTACAACCCCCACCCCCCCCCGAAATACTTCCAAAATGTCCTTTAGGAACCAGTAGGGCTGTCCTGGCACTTATCTGGGGACCGCAGTGGGCCTGATGATGGACCCTGGAGGAAAGACACAGCAAAAAAACCTAAAACTGATTTGAGACGGCTGCGCGCCCCGGGCGTTCTCTCCCCCGCGCAGACTCTTGTCTCTTTCTCCATCTCCCCCCCTCCCCTCCCCCCACGCAGGCCAAGCTCATCGTGCCCAACAGCACGGCGGGACTGATCATCGGTAAGGGGGGAGCGACCGTGAAGGCGGTGATGGAACAGTCCGGCGCCTGGGTGCAGCTGTCGCAGAAGCCCGAGGGCATCAACCTTCAGGAGCGCGTGGTGACGGTGAGCGGCGAGCCCGAGCAGGTGCACAAGGCGGTGAGCGCCATCGTGCAGAAGGTACAGGAAGACCCGCAGAGCAGCAGCTGCCTTAACATCAGCTACGCCAACGTGGCGGGGCCCGTGGCCAACTCCAACCCCACCGGCTCGCCCTACGCCAGCCCGGCCGACGTGCTGCCCGCCGCGGCCGCGCCTCCGCCGCCGCCGCCGCCTCGGGGCTGCTGGGCCCCGCGGGGTTGGCGGGCGTGGGCGCCTTCCCCGCCGCGCTGCCCGCCTTCTCGGGCACCGACCTGCTGGCCATCAGCACGGCGCTCAACACGCTGGCCAGCTACGGCTACAACACCAACTCGCTCAGCCTGGGCCTCAACTCGGCCGCCGCATCGGGGGTCCTGGCCGCGGTCGCCGCGGGCGCCAACCCCGCCGCCCCGCCGCCAACCTCCTGGCGTCCTACGCGGGCGACGCCGGGCCGGGCCGGGAGCCGGGGCAGCTCCGCCGCCGCCACCTCCCCCCGGAGCGCTGGGCTCCTTTGCGTTGGCCGCGGCCGCCAACGGCTACCTCGGTGCGGGCGCGGGGGCGCGGCCGGAGCCGGGGGCGCTCCCCTGGTGGCCGCCGCGGCTGCGGCCGGGGCTGCCGGCGGCTTCCTGACGGCCGAGAAGCTGGCGGCCGAGAGCGCCAAGGAGCTGGTGGAGATCGCGGTGCCCGAGAACCTGGTGGGGGCCATCCTGGGCAAAGGGGGCAAGACGCTGGTGGAGTACCAGGAGCTGACCGGGGCGCGCATCCAGATCTCCAAGAAGGGCGAGTTCCTGCCCGGCACGCGGAACCGGCGGGTCACCATCACGGGCAGCCCCGCGGCCACGCAAGCCGCTCAATACCTCATCAGCCAGCGGGTCACCTACGAGCAGGGGGTGAGGGCCTCAAACCCACAGAAAGTGGGATGAGTCCTGTGGTGTGCGTGCCCACCCTCCCCTCTCCCGCTCCTCCTCCTCCTCCTCTCCTCCTCCTCCTCCTCCTCCTCCTCCTCCCTCCTCCTCCTCCTCCTCCTTCTCCTCTCCCAACTCCCCGCCAGACTTCAGCTTGGTGTGACTCCTGCTTGGCTTGGGATGGGGCTGGGATTAGGCCTGGCTGCACCCTCCCTCTGGTAGTCATAGGCAGGATTGAGTGACGGCTGGGGAGGGGGGGCTTTTTTGAGCCCCCCCTCCCCAGCCTTGATCTGACCCCTCCTCCCTCCCTCCCTCCCTGTGCTTGACTGGGCCTGACCCACCTCTCCCGGGGTCCAGGTCTATGTGATATCTGTATATATTGCATTTTGTTGATTTTAATAGAAAACAAAGCGTTATTTTCTCTTTCTTTCCCTCCTTTTTTTTTCCTTTTTAACTTTTTCCTTTTTTTTTTCTTTTTGATAAGGACCCTCCACTCCTTTATAATATTTTTGTTGACTTATGGGAGGAGGGGAGGGAGCCTCCAGGTCTTCTGAAATGAGGTGCCTCCCCCAGACACAACATCCTGCCTCTCTGATTGCAGTTCCAGATCCTGGGAAAGTGACTCGAGTAGAGGTAGCTCCACCCAGGAGTCAGAGCTGAAATGAGGGGTTTGGAACATAGCCACCCCCATCCCCAGGACTCCCACATTTCCTAAGCTCCACTATCCCCCCTGCAGTATTCCCTCGGGTGGAAGTGTAACTTTCTTGATAGAGCAGATAACGTTCCTGCTGGAAATGACGCCAGCTCTGGGATGCCCCGGGTCCTGTGAGCCTCCGCATTGTGAGAGGGGCAGGAGCAGCCGCTGTGGCTTCTCATGGTTTTTTCCTAGAGAAATGAGGGTCCCTGTTGTGAAGTCACTGAGTCAAGTATTTATAGGGTGCTTCCATTAACTCCCTATGATGTCATAGGAAGTGTTTCCTCAGAGGTCACTTCCTGTACTAGTGAGAGGAAAATCACTTCCCGCCAGGTCACAACAAAAACCCTTCCTCAAAGTCACTTCCGTGATGCCAGGGGCAGGGGCATGTACTTCCTATGGAATCTCGAGGTCACTTCCTGTGGCATCATCGGGATAGAGCATGCGCTTCCTGTGTTGGACAGTGGCCAGTCCCTTGGTCCACTTCCTCCTTCCACACTCTCCTTTGGTGGGTGTTGGACCTGGAGAAGGAGGATCCCTAGGAAGAGACTGAAAGATGGTACTTGGATCTAACATGGAGGATTCTAAAGAGGAAAATATATATATATATATATATATATATATAATATATATATATATATACTGCCAGGGTCGTCTCCATCCACACACACCATCTATGAACGTGCCTTCACAGGCACGAATGGCAGATAAAACTAGTGAAAAGGATTGCTAAAGATCCCCCCCCTTCCCATCCCTGCCTTTTGTGTGCATGCCTGTGTCTATGTGGCTTCATTTCATTGATGGATGAGCCAAATGTATGGTGGCTCTGTCAGGCCAGTGTGATCCTGGTGTAGAGTTCAGTGAGTCTTGCAAAGCTTAAGGTATCTCGGTCTGATGAATTCTATTGGCTTGGTGGCTTCCAAGGAGCTGGTTTATGTTAGCGGTGTCTGATAGGTCAGAAATGTCCAGTGTGCTCAGCCTTAGGCTGAGGAAGAACTAGGAAGACTCTGATGAAAGTGTGACAAAGCCAGGCCACTTCCCTGAGAGTTGTTTGGGGAGTGGCTTCACTTAGCATGGTGGCTCTGGTGTGCTCCACCGTCTGTGACGTCAGGGCCTGAAAAACCTATAGGCTAAGATGGCTGAGACTGCCTGTTCCCTCCCGTCTCCCCCTCCCTGTTGAAGAACACCTTCAACTCCTCCAACCCCAAGCAGGGTCCTCATCAGAACCCTGGCTCCATCATCAGCATCTGTGGGGGAGGGGCACCCCATGCCCGGTCCCTCCTCCATCTGCCCTCCTAGGTCTTCCAGACCCTGCTCTTCTCCATGGCTTTGGGGGTATCTGGCCTCCTTATTTCTGTCCCAACGAAGGAGCTGGGAGGAGAGAAGCCACCCAGACAACGCCTACCCCTGAAGCCTGGGAGGCCCCCCCTACCCTGTGCTTGAGAGCCACCCCCAAATCAAAATGTGAAAATCCCTAGAAAGCAATAGCCTTCGAGGTACCTCGCACTGACTCCCCCACCCCACCAGCCCCTTCCCCCAGAATGGGAGACTGTAGCTTGGACACTGGGGTGACTTTTTCCATGTCCCCCCTCTCCCCAGTGAAGGGCAGGCCCCATTTCCTTCACACACACCCCCATCTCCTGTCGCTGCTGCCCGCCGCCCCCTACCCCCGATCTCCACACTGAGCCCGGATGGAGATTTTAGTGCCAAAACAATTCTTGATACCACTCTGTACATATCTTCTCAAGTTCGGGGCTGCTGGGATCAGAGGTGGGGGCAGCCCAACAGGGCTACCGCTCCCTCCACCTCTTAAATGACCTTACAGTATTTCATAATAGCTCCACCTGCATGTGGGTAGAAATGTACCTAGCTGGAATATTCCCCCTGTGAAACCCTCAGGCCCTGAGAGGAGGGAAAGGATTAGTGAGCGGGGGTGAAGCAAGGTCTGGGGGAGGGGGGGGAGATGGATAGGTGGGTTAGGTCATTTGCATATCATTTACACCCTCCCCTAGGCAGCCGGCTTTTCTGTGAGCCCATTGGCTGGAGTCTGGGTCCAAAACTCCTCTCACACAGGTGTAGCTCTGAAAAGCGTCCTCTTGAGTGCCTGTGTGACATTCCTTTTAACATTCACTGGGGACGCTTTACCCCCACCAGCTAGCGCTATCTGAAAGGCAGTTGGCTAGCTAACATGGTACGCTGGTCCACTCACCATGTTGGTGAGTGGGAAGCGGGACACCTTTCCCCCCCCCCCCATTTTACCCTGGGAAGTTCCATCCGTCACCTTCCCGATCCCTTGAAAGTCCCGTCTGCAATCTAACTTCGATCTTCCTGCGCTGTAGTTTGTCCAGAACAGAGACAGATGCAGGCCACGGATGGGAATTACTTCAAAAGTAACAGTAACGAAACCCATCACCGCCGCCTCCTCCTCCTCTGCCCATTAGCCAGTCAGATCTCAAAAGAATCTGAGCGGCCTCCTTGCACCCCACTCTTCAGCACCCAATAGGTGCTCAATAAGTTAATAAGTGTTGCCTGCATTGAAGTGTCTCATCTGCCCTCCAGCTACTGACACCTCCCCCCTACATTTCCCTCTCTCTCTATTTCTCTGGCTCCCTATGGCCCACCGGGTTTTCCTCCTGTGGTTCCACCCCCCCACCCCCACCCCCGCCACTGTTCTCTGTCCTGTCTCTATCTTTTGTCTGTCTTCTTCCCCTCCTAAATTCTCGACTCTTTCATTTCCCCCCTTTAAAAGCAAAAAGTGCCAAACTTCCTTGGAACTGAGCCGATCTGGGGGGGGGAGAGGATCACAGATAGATGGGAGGAAAACTCCTCTCTTAGAGGAGGCCCCTTAAAAGACAAAGAAAACACCTTCGGACGCCGAGCTAAATTGGATCCCCTTCCTCGCTCCTCTCACCCTGAGTTTTTCTTAGAATCTTTATAAGAAAACTAGAAAAAGAAAAAAAAAATACTCGTTTTCAACTAACCCCTACTTTTTTGGATTCCCCTCCCCCAAATTCCACCAGCCAAGAAGAACCCCCTTTTTTGCCTCTTTCTGGGCAAATCTATAGAAATTGGGGAGGGAGTAATAGACTCTTCTGCTGGCCCAAGGGGGTGGTTGTTGGGGAGGGACCTCAAAGCACTTATTACGAAAGGGGTTCCAAAGTGCCAAATTCTCTGTCCTCTGTGTTGGGCAGGGCTCTGAGCCAGCCTGCCCAGTCATCATCTTTGCCCTCTGCCAGCCATCTCTACATGGGCTAGTAAATTTTGCCGCAATAATTAGCAGGGCAGGGATCGGAAGGCCGTGAGTTTGCCATCTCCGTACTGGACTTGTAGGTGGGAATTAAGGGAGCTTGGCAAGAGTCGTCTTACAGATGGTTGGGGACCTATACTCTGAATATTACGGTACCACTTGTTTTCCCGCGGTTTTTTTTGTTTTGTTTTGTTTTTTGTTTTTTTTGTTTTCCCTTTGCCAACCAAATCCCTTGGAATCCCACCCTGTTCTGTTTCTTCTGCCCGTCCGTTCGTCCATCCGTTCCCCGCCACACAGGCCATTATTATTATTTTATGGCTGGTTGGTCTCCAGCTGTTTGACAGAGAGGAGGTTCCCCTTTGCAAGGACTCTTGCTGTTGCGAGCCCAAGATAAGAGGTTAATTTGCAAAAGCGTTCACCAGAGCAGCGGTGAAGGTGGGTTGCACACCTGTCGGACAGCCAGACAGGCCTTCTCTGTGCCCAGTGCATCTGCCCCCAAGCGCCATCCGGAATCGAGGCCGGCCGTCGTCAAAGCCTGAACTGGTTGTCTCCATGGGGGAGGACAGAATCGCAATACCCAGGTCGGGGGCAGAGAAGCCTGGTTCACGCTCTGTGAAGTCTGGACCACCCAGCCTTCCTGTCCGGAGCCCTCACCACCACAGTCAGCGCGGTCTCGATTTGTCCGGTCTGTCGGGTCCCCACTCTCACCGGTGGCCTAGACGACCGCCCTCTGAGTGGCAGGAGGGAGGGCGGGTCTCTGTGGAGGGTGGTGGTGAAGACTTGTTGGTTTTTAATCCCCTTCTCAGCCAGACTAGGAATCGTCTCCTTAGAACCAATTAGGGAGACCCTCCTCCCTCCCTCCCTCCCTCCCCAACCCTCCTCCCACTCCCCAAAACCCACCAACCTTTCATCTTCTGAGTGACTCCATCACCACCGGCCACCACTGGAACCTGCGGCCTCATTGCTCCAGCCCGCCCCACTCGACCGTCAGACTCGCTCATCGAACTCTTTTTGATTAACCCTTTCTGTGTTCATCCCACGGAAAACTTGTGTGTCCGGCAGGGAGGCCAGGGGGGGATGCTAGGGGCAGTTGCTACCTTTCCTCCATCTCCTCCTCCCAGCGCCCATGCCTCCCATCCCACGTCCCCACCCCCATCCCTCACCCCTTAGGATCCGCCTCCCCTGGGGGCCCAGGGATCCTCTAGAAATACCTTTGCTGTTTGGCTTTGCACCCTTTAAAAAAAAAAAAAAAAAAAAGGCGGGCCTAGGGGGCGTGGCCTCCCCAGCCGAGCGCTCACTCCGACCGTCCTCCCCGTTGCCCCCACCCACTCCCCACGCCTTCATTGTAAATAGTCACTTTTGTACTTGGTTTGAGCCAGGCGACGTGGGGAGTCTTTCTTTCTCTCTCTCTCTTTCTCTCTCTCTCTCTCTCTCTCTTTTTTTATTTGTGTTGGCATCTCAGCTACTGGAGGCATGGTCCACATCCCAGTTCGATTTGGAAGGAGCCCAAGGTGTGCCCTGCCAAAATGCTAAGGATTTCGAGATAACAGTATTAACTCCGACAGGCCTGGGGTGCACAGGTCCCCCGGACCGGAGGCAGGAGAGTAAGGCTCTGCTCTCGAGATCTGTGAAATGGGTTCATCTCCAAGCTCCCTGAAGAACCTCGGTGGAGTTGAGAATTGAATCTCTCCTCCACTTCATCTGTTGGATGCTGGCGCGAAAAGAATGGCTTTGGGGATGGGGCTGTTTTTGGAGAACTGACTGCTGAATCCTTCCTGGGACCTGAAGCTAACCTGTGCTAGGCGCGCTTTCTTGCAAAGAGAGGTAGTCAGATGAACGTCTAAGGTCCCTCTCCAACCCTTTAAAGGAAAGGTCCGAGCCCGCGGCCGGCCCCTGCCTGCCGCCACTCTGCTGCAATCCAATTTGGGGGTAGGCTGGGGAGTGACGTGGCCATGCCTCCAGTTTTCTCCATTCAACCCCCCTCTTAACTGACTTCCTTCCATCCTCTTCGACCAGCGCCGCCGCCAACTTCCTCTCCGCCACCTCCAGAAGCTCTTGGCTGGGGTCACCGCACTCTCCTCCCTTTCCCCCCCCCCCATCGCCATGCCTGGGCCATGCCCACCTCTCCCACCCACTCACCCACCCACCCCCCAGTGTCCGTTGTGTGACCTAGTGCACCACGTATTAGCTTCCATGGACCCCACCCACCCACTCCCTGCTCCCACCACACCCCTCCCCCCACCCGTTCTCCCTCGGCGACTTCACCTTTTTTGCCGCGATAAACGTCATCTCAGCATCTGTGTCTAATGTTGTCTTTTTTTGCTTGGCATCACACACGCCTTCTTAACCCATGCCCTTCCCTCTCCCTCCTCCCTGGCACCTCCACCCTCATCCTCAACTCTTTCCCCCTTCTCCCCCCATCCCCCACCCAGGGCTCCGGGCATTTAGGGGAGGGGGGACCCTTAAGAATGGTCTCAGAGGAGGGAGGGTGTGTGTTGTCTTCTCTGAACTGGGTGAACGAGAACGAGAAGTAAGCGTGGCCAAAGACAGTTAAGTGCTTCCAGGTTGAACTTACAGTTTCAATGTCCAGCCCTGGGAACCAGGGTCACCACCCCCCACACATACACAGAACCCACAGACAGCTCCTGGGCGTCCATGTCCACACAGGGAGCAAACTCCTCAAGTCCAGTAGCACCAGAGTAGCCCGGGGCCAGGTGCTCGGAGTAATGTGAGGCCCCCATTTGAGATCCCTGAGACTTTGCCGGTCTGAGCCACCACCTTGCCAACTGTAGAATGGAAAAAAAAAAGTTTTTTTTTTAAATGTTATTTCTACATCCATGGTTTATGCTTGAATTTAATACATCATTCACTTTTTAAAGGGTTTATCAAGCACCTACTATGTGTAAGGCACTGTTCTAAGTGCCAGAGTTAGAAAAATGAACTAAACAGACCCAAACATGTCTGCCTTCAGGGAGTGTGTGTTCTCCTGGAATCCAAATTCTTTCTTAGCCTAAGTCGGGCACACAGCACACACAAAACAAATTCGGGGGCTTCAGGCCATGAGCCAGAGGGGTCAATCTAGCAAACACAGAACCTGTTCCCAGTCCCTGAACAGTGTTTTGTGTGGGGAAAGTCTGGCTTGAGAAAACCCAGGATGGCACCAGGCATGGAGAAGCATGTTTCCATCTCAGCACTGGGAAGAAAGGCAAGAGGGTTGCAATCAACCCTCTGGCAAGAGCTGGAAGCCAGCTTGGGTATTTCTGAGAGCTGGAGGCCAACCTAGGATACATAATCATGAGTTCCCAGCCAGGCTGAGTTAGATGGCAAGACCCTGTCTCAAAAAGCCAAGGAAAGAGAAGACAATAAATCCAAGATGGCGTGGTTGCTGTCACAAGCTAGCCTCGATGGATATGAGGTAGCCACAGCCCAGTCCCAGCCTGCACTGCTCCTTGGTGTTCAAAATGCCTCTCCTGGATGGATCAGAGGATGCAACCACTGAGTACAAGCTTAAGGCTAATGGCCTATGTGTTCGAGATTACCATGAAGCTGGGCAGGTGAGACTGTACCAAGCAGGAAAGTCAAACAGATTGAGGGAGTTTGTGTAAGATGCATGTTCTGATTCTGAGGGGACCCAGGACACCTCCCATCCTCTCTGGGTCACAGTCTCCAACAAAGGGAAAGCACCCTTCCCAGTACCTTCAGGGCTATCGAATATATCGATATTGTGTGTGAGTCCGCTCACCAGCATCTAACAATACTGTGCTTAACACATGGTGATTACTGGAAACCCTCCAGCTATAAAAGAGAAAAGCCAGGAGGAGAGAGGATGGGAGGAAAGAGAGGTCAGAAGCTCAGACAAAATGAGAGACCTTGATGGGACTAAAGAGAAAGGCAGACCTGAAAATGAGTACCAACTGCTTGAGGACGGTTCATTCATTCATGTGTTTGTTCATTCATCCCTCAAACGTTTATTATCAGAGTGTTTATTACAGATCTATAATCTAGGTACTTGGGAGGCTGAGGGAGGAGGTTGTAAGAACGTTCAAGACTTGTCTGGGCTACATAGCAAGTTTAAGAGTGGCTTGAGCAACTTAGAATCTCGTTCAAAGTTATAAATTTGACTAGTATATGACTCAGTGGTAGAGCCCTTGCCTAGAATCCCCCAGTGAGGGGCTGGGGGCGTGGCTCAGTGGTAGAGCCCTTGCCTAGAATTCCACAGTGAGGGGCTGGGGGCGTGGTTCAGTGGTAGAGCCCCTGCCTAGAATCCCCCAGTGAGGGGCTGGGGGCGTGGCTCAGTGGTAGAGCCCCTGCCTAGAATCCCCCAGTGAGGGGCTGGGGGCGTGGCTCAGTGGTAGAGCCCCTGCCTAGAATCCCCCAGTGAGGGGCTGGGGGTGTGGCTCAGTGGTAGAGCCCCTGCCTAGAATCCCCCAGTGAGGGACTGGGGGGCGTGGCTCAGTGGTAGAGCCCCTGCCTAGAATCCCCCAGTGAGGGGCTGGGGGCGTGGCTCAGTGAGTACTCAACTATCATGCTTCAGTTTCTAGTTTCAATCCCAGTGCACTTTTAAGAAGCCATACAACACCAGATGGTGGTGGCACACACCTTTAATCCCAGCGCTTGGGAGGCAGAGGCAGGCAATCTCTGTGAGTTCAAGGCCATCCTGGTTTACAGAGTTAGTTCTAGGACAGCTAAGGCCACACAAAGAAACCCTGTCTCGAAGAAGAGGAAGAAGAAGAGGAAGAAGAAGAGGAAGAAGAAGAAGAAGAAGAAGAAGAAGAAGAAGAAGAAGAAGAAGAAGAAGAAGAAGAAGACAACATAGGAGCTGGGTTTAGTGGCACACACAGTCAGATCTCTGAGTTTGATGCCAGACTAGTCTACTTAAGAGAGTTCCAAGCCAGACACAGCTACATTGTCAAAAAAATAAACTAAAAATAAAAAGCCCAGATAAAAGCAGGAATGAAACACCCGTAATCTCAGCAGGTGAAGCAAAGAGGGTTTTCAATTCAAGGACAGTGTCACCAAGGCCAACCTGGTCTACAAAATACTTGGTTGGGTCCTGGGGGCAGCACTAAGCGTAGTAACCATGTGTTCAGTTCTGATACAGAGCACACAGCAGGTCCTCAAAAGACTCACACCCTGAGGCCCAGGCACCTATTACTGGGCCTGGCCTGTAAGTGTCAAGAAGTATTTCCAGGCAGGGCCCACTTGGGGAGAAGGGGGAAGGAGTTGTGGAGTTTGGTTCCTATTCTGACTCGAGGACACTTGGCTGACCTCTCTGGCCCACAAGACTGGAAAGAAAGACAGGTCAGGACCAGGGTGAGTTATTAGTTGGTAGGAGCAAGGCCGCCGAGGCGGTGATGTTCCCGAAGAAAGATTAAGGGAAACTGTGGGGAGAACATTCTAGAAAGAGGGCTGGGATGGCAGCAGAAGGAGTTGTCCAGGTAAGTGTGTAAAGTCACGGCATGTCACACACTAGAGCCAAGCCATTCAGAGAGGCCAGGGTATGAGCAATATCAGCACTCAGGATGCTGAGACTGGGAACTGACAGTGCCAGGCCATCCTGGGCTGTACACTGAGTTCCAGGTCAGCACTGTAAGACCCTGGAGAGGAAGGGGAGGAGACAGGAGTGGGAATGACAGACAAGAAAAGAACCCCTCCAGGTGAGCTTCTACTCTCCCTAGGTGAGGGGAAGCTGGCTGACAGCGAGACAAGGGTCCACACTGACTAGAGCCAACCTCCAGACTGCTTCTCTGTCCCTACTCATGCTGGTTAGAAATTTAAGCTTCCCGCTAAGGCATCTGATTGGTGTGGCCTAACCCCGACCGCACAGCTTCCTGGGAAATGTAGTTTTAGCCTTCTGCAACCCCAGTCACAGGCCAGTGGAAGCCACAACCCATGGAAGAGACTTGAGAGCCCCAGTTTCTCCACATTATTGCACGTGTTTCTATTTACCTGTTTCTCATTTTCAGTCTTCCTGTGAATTTCTGTTTTGAGGGCTTTTTGTTTTTGTTTTCCCAGAACATATTTTTATTTGTTCTGTGGCAATTACACACTTGTAACAATGTATCTTGATCATACCACCAGTCACCTGGCTATTCCCCCACTCACAACACCCTTTAACAGGCCCCTCCCTCCTTCATGTCCTCTCCTTTTTGGGTTTTTGGGTTTTTTTGAGACATGTTCTTCTTCGAGCTATACTCCAGGCTAGCCTGAAGCCACCCTCCTGTCTCAGCAGCTGCCATCATTGGAATTACAGACGTGAGCCCCTTCCCCAAGCTGGCTTTTGTTTCTAGTTTTCAGAGTTTTATAATTTTTTATTTTATTTGCATGTATGTCTGTGTGAGGGTGTCAGACTTGTACTTACAGACAGTTGTTAGCTGCCATGTGGGTGCTGGGAATTGAACCCGGGTCCTCTGGAAGAGCAGTCAGTGCTCTTAACCACTGAGCCACCCACCACTCCAGCCGGAAATTTATTTAGTATGTATACAGTATTCTGTCTGCATGTGTCTCTTCATGCCAGAAGAGGGCATCAGATCTCATTACAGATGGTTGTGAGCCACCGTGTGGTTGCTGGGAATTGAACTCAGGACCTCTGGAAGAGCAGCCAGTGCTCTTAACCTCTGAGCCATCTCTCCAGCAGAGTTTTAAAAACTTAAGATTTTATACCTTACCATTTCTAATTAGGTGTCTGTGTGTAAGTATGTGCTTGTGAGCGCAGGTGCCTGGTGTCTGGAAGAATAGTAAGAATAGTAAGTGCTTTTAACTGCTGAGTCATTTCTCTAGCACCACCATCCTCTTTTGGAGATGGTGGGGAGGGTCTCAGATCTCTTTCTGAATCCCTGGCTGGCCTAGAGCTCTCCGTGTAGACCAGGCTGGCCTGGAAGTCACAGGCATCTTCCAGCCTCTCTTTCTGGCTGAGATTACAGGCAGCAGCTCCAGGTGCTCCAGATTACAGGTGCACCAGGCCCTGGCTCCAACTCCATTACTGAATGAGTGAGTCCCCCCCTTCACCTTCCTCTGATTTTAGCTGACCCTCAGTCTCTAAAGGAGGCCTAAAGGAGAGGATGACGGAAAGGTGAGAGAAAATTGGTGAGGAGTGCCCTGGGTTGAAGACCAGGGCACCATGGTTTCCCAGCCGAACTCCCTCTTCGTGGGGGATGCTCAGGGCAGGGTCCAGAAAGGAGAACCAAAGAGCTCAGCGAGTGCCTAGCCTGGACTAGAGTGGCCAAAGGAGGGAACAGCCTGTGTCAAGAGCCAGGCCCAAAGTCAGCCAACTGTAAGTGGCTGACAAGTCTACCCTACGAAGGCTGTGACCACCTCAACCCTGTCCCCTTTACCCACTAAGCTTAAACCTGCAGGAAAACACAGATTCATCCTTCTGAAAAGCCATGTAGGCATTTAGTAAGCACTTACTGGATGCTAGTCCTGTTTTAGACAGTCAGTGAACAACAGAGACAGGGAGGGGGGAAACACAACAAAATAGCAGGATGTAGTTTCTCATACCTGTAATGCTAACACTTGGGAGGCTGAGGCAGGAAGATTGCCTTGGGCGACCAACATAGGCTACCTGGTGAGTTCAAGGCCAGCCTGGGCTTTACAGCCTGGCCTACAAAGTAAGAGCCTGTCTCAAAAACCTGGGAGGTGATGGCTCAGTAGATAGAAGTGTGAAAACGGGCTGGAGTGATAGCATGGTGGTTTGGAGTAGTGGCTGCTCTTGCAGAGGAGCTGGGTTCGAGTCCCAGCACCTACGTGGTGGCTCACAACCATCTGTAACTCCAGATCCAGGGGCTCTGGCGCCTTCTTGTGACCTCCACAACCCCAGATGTGAAGACTTTAGTCCCAGTCTCCAGCACCAATGTGAAATCCAGACAAGAATGGAGGCCTGCCTGTGATCCTCCACTTGAGAGGTGGAGACAGGATTCCTGGGGTAAAGGCTAGCTAGATTATCCAGGTTGGTGAGCCAGTCCTGGATTCATCCGGAGACCCTGAGCCAGCTATCCAGGAAGACAGTTGACATCAATCTCTGATCACCACAGGTGTGCTTAAACGCTTGCACCCACATGTCACATAGGCTCATACACGTGTATAAACATATACGCACATACACAAATACAAAAGAACCCCCTCCAAAAAAAGGAAAATAAAAGGAGAAAGCATAGAGGGAGGGAAGAAGGAAAGGGAGGTGACCTCCCCCCCACCTGATTTCAAGACACTTTGATATTGGGGTTTATGAGCACAAGGCTCAAGACCCAGCTAGTCTTTGATTGGAAGGAAGAGAGGAGGTGTTGAAGACTGAAGGAAAGAAAGAGGGAGGGGGGAGGAGGGAGAAAGGAGGAGGCAATTGGCTAAGGAGCAGAGAGAAATAAGCATGGGACCTAGAAGGCCATCAAGGTGGCTGGGGGTAAAGGCGCTTTTCCCCCAGATGGAGTTTGATCCTCGGAAGCCATCATTGTCAAGGCAGAAGGCAATAACAGACTCCACAGAGCGTTCCTCTGACTTCCACATGTACCTGGTAGCACATGCTCAGACACACACACACACACACACACACACACACACACACACACACACACACACGTGCACACATGCCATACACACATAATAATAATAAATGGCAGGGTGGGGTGGGAGATGGGTGACAGAGTCAAGACCCTGGTTACAGCTAGACTTGGAATCAAGACAGAGGCTGGGGTTATGGACAAGGTCAGGGCTAGATTTGATTGGGGCCAAGGACTAAGAGGAAAGCTGGAATCAAGGTCCAGGTGAACCTCTGGTAAGGTCTCAGCTTAGGGAACAGCTAGGTTAGGACCATCAGATAAGCCTGGGAATGGCTTCCGAGAGAGAACTAAACCAAAAGAAACTGGTTTATGGCTGGGGTTGTGAGAGGTGTCAGGGAGGCACCCGGAGAGCTTAGGCCAAGGAGTTGAGGCTAAGGCTGGGGTCAGATGACTTAATGGTTGACTTTGTAGAGACAGGATGCTTGTTACAACTACAATGAAGTAGTCTGGGGTGGGTGGCACACACCTTCAACCACAGTGCTAGGGAGACAGAAGCAGGTGGATCTCTGTGAGTTCGAGGCCAGCCTGGTCTACACAGTGAGTTCCAGGGCTACATAGTGAAACCCTGTGTCATATATATATATATATATATATATATATATATATATATATATATATATACAGACCATGGCTGAAGTTAGGACTAAGGTATGATGAGGATAGATGTGTGTAGAAGGTTCAGACTTATTCCTTCCCTTCGGGTTTTTGAGTCAGAATCTTGATCTGTAGCCCAGGCTATCCTAGAACTCTGTAGCCTAGGCTATGCTAGAACTCTGTAGCCCAAGCTGGCCTCAAACTCACAGCAAATATTCCTGCCTCAGCCTCCCTAGAGCTAGAATTACAAGAATGAACCATCATGCTTTCTGGGCTTTTAGAAAAAAAAAAAAAAAAACTTGAGAAAGTGTCTCACTATGTCGCCCCAGCTGGCCTAGAACTTGATATGTAGACCAGGCTGGCCTCAAACTCATAGAAATTCACTGTCTCTGCCTCCCAAATACTAGGATTAAAGGCATGCACCACCATACAGCCTGACTCTTACTGTTTTTCTTTCTGTTCTTTTATTTATTTATTCATTCATTTATTTTCAGTTTATGTATATGAGTGATCTGCCTTCATGTATGTCTATGTGCCATGTGTGTACCTGGTGCCCACAGATGTCAGAGGATGTCAACAGACTCCCTGGAGCTGGAATTACAGACGGTTGTAAGCAACCATGTGGACGCTGGTAGCCAAACCTCTTAACATTTGAGACATATCTCTTTTCTTTTCTTCCTTTCTTCCTTCCTTCCCTTCTTTTAAAGGATGTCACTATAATGCCCTGGCTAGCCTGACTCATTATGTAGACCAGGCTGGCCTTGAACTCACAGAGACCCAGTTTGCTTCTGCCTCCTGAGTGCTGGGATTAAAGATGTGGACCTCCATGCCATTCTTAAAAAAAAAAAAAATCAGTAGATTAAGTATAATTTTCTTCTTTTTTAACTTTTTTTTGAGACAGGAGACAGGATCTCATGCAGTAGACCAACTCACACACCGGTCTCAGGCTCATAATCCTCCGGCCTTACCCCCTTGAGTGCTAGGATTATAGGTGTTCCCCATAAGAGCCAACTTGCTTTGTTACTTTTAGCCTTTGTATCCTAAAGACAAGGTCAAGGGCTTCCCCAAACCTTCCAGCCTACTCTATAAACCACAGGAAACTCAAATTCAATTGCTTGTTCGCTAAAGATCCCAGATGCATGCCGGTGGTGGTGGTGCTCACCTTTAATTCCAGCACTCAGGGAGGCAGAAGCAGGTGGGTCTCAGGCCAAGCCCAGGCTACAGAGCAAGTTCCAGGACTGTTATACAGAGAAACCCTGTCTCAGAAAACCGACACACACACACACACACACACACACACACACACACACACACACAGATTGAGCGAGAGAGAGAGAGAGAGAGAGAGAGAGAGAGAGAGAGAGAGAGAGAGAGATTCCAGGGACAGGAGCTCCCCACATCACCCTACAAGCACTCTGCCCCGAAGATTGTGGATCCCCAGAGATACTGTCAAAAAAGAGGTCACAGGGCCTGCCAAGACGACTCAATGGGTAAAAACATTTGCCGCCAGCCATGGTGGCTAGAGCCTGAATCCTGGAACCCATGAGGTAAGAACCAACTTCCCGAAGGTGTTCACCAATCTCCACACATGCACTATGGTGCACTCTGTGCACAAATAAGCATACAAACAGGGTAAATAAATATAGTTGGGGCTTTGGGGGCTTTGTTGAATTTAAGAAAGACCATTCCTGGCTGGTGAGATGGCTCAGCCATTAAGAACACTGCTCTTCCAGAGGAACTGGGTTTGATTCCCAGCACACACATGGTGGCTCACAACCCTCTGTAACTCCAGTTCCAGGGAATCTGACACCCTTTCCTGAACGCCACAGGAACATATGTGGCACACAGACATGCAAGCAGGCAAAACACCCATGCACACAAAATCATAATTTTTTTTGTTTTGTTTTGTTTGTTTGATTTTTGAGACAGGGTTTCTCTGTGTAGCAGCCCTGGCTGCCCTGGAACTTGCTCTATAGACCAGGCTGTCCTCCAACTCAAAGAGATCTGCCTGCCTCTGCCTCCCCAGTGCTGGATTAAAGGCGTGCGCCACCACTGCCTGGTTTTGTTTTGTTTTTTGACTTTTTAAAATTGCTTTTAAAATATGAAAGAATGGCAGTTCATATAGAAAGAAAAGATTGACATGAAAAGAAAGGCACTGCTGAAAGGTAACAGGGCTAGATCTTCAGTGGTCACAAGATATTACCCTCATGGCTTCTGCTACCATACTCCAGTGCCCAGCCAGGAGACTCAGGAGGCCCTGGTACAATGTGTAACCTGTCAACCCTCACCCCAAGTGAAGACTTCAGCCAAGTCTTCAAGACCTACACCACTCCAAATTTTCGTGGCTGCCCAAAATCTAGGGTATCTGGGTCCGGAGGCACAGCCTCTCCTCTTAACTACTCAGGGAAACTGAAGCAGGAAAATCTCAAGTCCAGTCTTATGTGAGCTACAGAGGGAATTCAAGGCCAGCTAGGTAAACCATCTGGAAACTTGTCTCAGAATTTAAAAATAAAGAGGTCTGGGGTCGTAGCTCAGTGGTAGAGCCCCTGCCTAGAATCCCCCAGTGAGGGGCTAGGGTGTGACTCAGTGGTAGAGCCCCTGCCTAGAATCCCCCAGTGAGGGGCTAGGGTGTGACTCAGTGGTAGAGCCCCTGCCTAGAATCCCCCAGTGAGGGGCTAGGGTGTGACTCAGTGGTAGAGCACTTACCTAGCCATGTCCAAGGCCATGGGCTCCATGCCCAGCACTGAACAACAAACATGCAGCATTGAGGGACTAGACTGAGGTGTGCACAGCTGTGCCAACTGTGCTTTGATAACAAGCACAGGAGGAGGGGGAGGGGTGGTGGTGTTTTGTGCACAGATTCCTGCAGACCCAGACCTGGAACTGATGGGGAGGCGAGATTCAATGTCTTTGTGCCTGGAATTGGAGGACTGAGGCCATCGGTGGGCACACCTAAGGGACCCAAGAACAGAAGAAAAGGATGCCAATACTGTTTAGCTCTGGGAATGAAGGACTGGGCTGAGGACGTGGTGTAGGAGCCCAGGAGATGCAGCAGAAGTCACAGACAGCATAATCCCGGAGCTAACACTAAGTACAAAAGGTATAAACTGTCCTGAAGACTTTTGAACAGCCACCTCATTCCCTGGGGCAGGAGGATCTCTCAGGAAGCCCAGAGGTCACAAATATGACTAGCTAGCTAGCTTGCCCCTTGCACCGTCTCTACCTTCCAAACACTGGAATTACAAATGGGCTGTCACGCCCACCTCAAATTTATGGGAGTGCTGGGAACTTAACTCAGGTCATCACACACGCACAGTTAGCACTTTGTCCACTGAGCCTCTCGCCAGCCCCCATGGAGAGCTTTTGGGAACTTATTTTATGCCTTCTCCTTCAATCCTCATAGCACCTATGAGATAAGCCGTTTCTGTCCATCTTACAGACCAGGAAAGGAAGGGACAGTGATATTAAGAAGCATCCCCAAAGCCACACAAATAGTGAGGCAAGATGGGGGCTGAAGTCATGCAAACTCCACCCAAAACCTTTATCCAATGGTGGTAATGTCAAATGCTCACATACCCAGGGAGTAGACACACTGTAACGGCTTACAAATATACTAAGCTCCGAAAGACACTCACCCAGACTGCCTATCCCTCTCCTGATTTGGTCTTTTGTTTTTGTTTTGTAACAGAGTCTCAAATATCCCCGGCTGGCCTCAAACTCATTATACAGCTGAGGCTGATCTTGAACCCCTGACCCTCCTGCTTCCCCCTCTCAAATACAATTACAGGTGTGAGCAAACATACCCAATTTTCTGACTCCTGTCTTGCCAGATAAGGGGATCCAACGCAAAACTTGGGGTCTCACCTGACCCTGCAATGATCACATTTACTGTACCCACCTTCCCTGGGCAGCCAGGATCAAAACCTGAGCAGAGATTGTGAAAGCTGGGAGGACACAGGACTTGGCTCCCAGCTTGGTGCAAAGCCAGGCCTAATAGCTAAGAACAGAGACCCTGACTCAGTCACAGGCTTTCTGTGTGATCATGGAGCAGACAACATTCCCTATGACTCTGTCTTTCCATGATTTGTGTTTGGATTGTTTCTTTTTCTTTTCTTTTTTTAAAGATTTCATTTATTTATTATGTATACAGCATTCTGCTTCCATGTACATCTGCACACCAGAGGAGGGCACCAGATCTCTTAACAGATGGTTGTGAGCCACCATGTGGTTGCTGGGAATTAAACTCAGGACCTCTGGAAGAGCAGAGTCAGTGCTCTTAACCTCTGAGCCATCTCTCCAGCCCCAGGATTGTTTCTTAGTTAGGGTTTCTATTGCTGTGAAGAGACACCATAACCATGACAACTCTTACAAAGGAAAACATTAATGGGGTGGCTTAGCTTCAGAGGTTTCGTCCATTACCATCTTGGCGGCTGAGACCCTGACATGGTGGCATGCAAGCAGACATGGTGCTGGAGAAGAAGCTGAGAGTCCTTCATCTTGATCTGCAGACAACAGGAAGTGAACTGTCCACACTGGGAATAACTTGAGCACAGGAGACTTCAAAGCCCACCCCCCACAGTGACACACTTCCTCCAACAAGGCCACACCTACTCCAACAAAGGCATACCTCTTAATAGTGCCACTCCCTTTGGGGACCATTTTCCTTTTTTTTTTTTTTTTTCTTTTCTTTTTCTTTTTTGGTTTTTCGAGACAGGGTTTCTCTGTGGCTTTGGAGCCTGTCCTGGAACTCACTTTGTAGACCAGGCTGGTCTCAACTCACAGAGATCCGCCTGCCTCTACCTCCCGAGTGCTGGGATCAAAGCCGTACACCACCACTGTCGAGCTGGGAGCCATTTGCTTTCAAACAACTACAGATTGTGAGGCCTGCGATATCTGCTTGTAAGGCATTCACAAACCAGGTGCTAATTATTATTTCCAGGTATGACTCATTTTACCTAAGAGGCAGAGACTAAACCAGAGAGCCTCAATACCATCATTAAGGTCACCCAAATTTCTATGTGGTAGCATACAGTTTTTATTAGGGTCCCCTTGGGATCCCCAAATAGTGAGAGAAATACAGGGAAGGACACAGTCTCCCTCTTCAAAAGACATGGTGAACCACCACTGTAACCCCAGCACTCTGGACATAGAAGCAAGAGGATCAGGAGTCGAAGGGCATGCTCAGCCTGATGAGGCTACACAAGACTCCAGTCTCAAATAGAAAAAGAAAAACAGGAGAGGGACTGGGGAGACAGCTCAGTGGTTAGGAGCACTCACTGCTCTTGCAGAGGACCAGGTTGGGTTTCCAGCACCCAGATTAGGCCACCTCTATAACTCTGCTTATTGGGGATCTGACATCATCTTCTGACCTCCTCAGATACTGGGCATACACATGGTGCACAGGCATAGATGCAAGCAAAACACTGACACACAGCCGGGCGTTGGTGGCATTGCACGCCTTTAATCCCAGCATTCGGCAGGTGGATCTCTGTGAGTTCGAGGCCAGCCTGGTCTCCAGAGCGAGTGCCAGGATAGGCTCCAAAGCTACACAAAGAAACCCTGTCTCGAAAAACCAAACCAAACCAAAACAAACAAACAAACAAAAACATTGACACACATTACATAAAAACAAATTGACTTTTAAAAGAAACAGGGACGTTGGAGAGATGTTCTCACACAGGATCTGAGTTGAGTCCCAGAACCCATTTTGGGGAGCTGTCAACCACCCGTAACGCAAATTCTGAGTGATCCAATGCACACATGCCACACGGATGTGCGTACATACACGTAAATGTGAACAGAATACATCTCCTTATTTTAGGAAGAAAGAGAAATATGTAGCTATCTACTACAAGGGCAAACCCCATTCCCATCATGTCAGTCCTCCTGCTTGTCCCCATGTGAATTCCAGGTCATCCACAGTGGTCTGCAAATTCCCATATCATGCATGGCTCTGCAGCTTGACCTCATGGAGGTCCATATGGGACCAATCACGTGAGCTTTTATTTATCCTTTGCAAGTTAAGACACTCATACGTGTCCCGTGTGAGGACTGGTTAGCTGGCTCATCGGGTAGCCTGAGGACCTGAGTTTCATCTTTGGTACCCACAGAACTAACACGTTGTCCTCTGACGTACATACATGAGCCGTGGCATGTGTGTGCGAGATCATTTTTTTTTTTTTGCACGAGATTCCTTCCACCTCTAATAATGCACCCCACTTCATTCCATCCCAGAGACTTCTTTTTATTTATTTATTTTTATCATTATAGCGTGGGTGTGCCACTCACACACACGTGGAAGTCAAAAGCTGTAGGAAGCCGGTTCCTGCATTATAATGCTGCCTGAAGACACCAAGGTGTGAATTACTTCACAGGCGCTGGGTAATCTCCATTCCTTTGATCTCTGCCTATCCCGTGGCTCATTTTGGCCTGAGGAGCTGGAGCCATTCATAGGGTAATACGTCCCAGGCGGCTGGTCAGCCTTTTATATAGGGATGGTTTTCTTAGTTCAGTGTCTCTGCTTAGTCTCTGCTCAGTCTCTGCTCAGTCTCTGCTCAGTCTCTGTTCAGTCTAATGCATTAAAGCTTGTCTGCAGAAGGATCCGAGTGTCCTGCGTGTGTTTCTTGCTGGCGAGGAATACAGAGCGGGCGCGGGACATATGGTGCCGAAACCCGGGAAGCTTAACATCTCCAGCACCTCAGAGACCCCTCTAACGAGGCGGATTCAGAACTGCAGGGTGGTAAATTCGGAGAGGTATGATTTTTCTGGACTTTGGCTTGGGAATGTTGCTATTTTGGGAGGTTAATCTATTTTGACTTTTCTCACTGTTGTAACAATCTTAAAGAAGTCCAAAATTACATATCAGAAACCGAATGTAATGAGAAAAATTCGGAGAGGTATGATTTTTCTAGACTTTGGCTTGGGAATGTTGCTATTGTGGGAGGTTAATATAGAGGCTTCTATGCTTTTACTAGGAGCTATTTTGACTTTTCTCACTGTTACAACAATCTTAAAGAAGTCCAGAATTACATATCAGAAACCGAATGTAGTGAGAGATGGGGCGCGCCTAACAATAAAATATAAGAAAAAAGGACCTCCCGGGATGTCTAGTGACATGGGAGTGTATGTAAGAAGAGAAACTGCAACGTATAAGAAAAAAAGACCTCCTGGAATGTCTACTGACAAGGGAGTGTATAAAGCTTTAAATCTTGATAGCTCTAATGACTCTAAAAGCTCAAGAGATAAAGTTTTAAAAGAAACAGCTCAGCTAGATGAGGGAGAGACAGAGAAGGAGAGAGAAAGAATGGGGAATAACCGGTCACACCCCGGTAAATTTAGGAGAGATGAGGAACCTAGCCTCTGCCCTGCAACGAAACTGGAAGCCTTGGAGCTGAGCAGCTCAGACTCTAAGATTTTAGACTCTAACAAGGAAACAGAGCTAGAGAAAGAAACAGCACGGCCAAAAATGCCAGCGGGTGTGCTTCCATCAGCACCCCCACTATTTAAAACCGACTCCTTCTTACCATCAGAGGAATGGAAAAAATTACAGATGGCTTTCCCAGTCTTTGATAGGGGAAAAGGCCATGCCTGCTATTCAACACTTCTTAAAGGCCTGGAATGCCTGGGGCTTTAAAGCCTCATTTACATTAACGCTGGGGGCCATACCGAGGCCAAGCGTCTCACCTCAAAAACTAAAAGGCCAAAAGGAAATGGTAAAATGGAAAGATATCTTAACTGATCTTTGGAAAGGCCCGGATCCTATTCTCATAAGATCCAGGGGAGCGATATTGTGTTTTCTCACAGGATGAAGAGAATCCCCTATGGATCCCAAAAAGATTCAACCTAAAGAGCCTCTACAGACCTTCAAAAGTCGAAACTCCACCCTCTACCCCCGGGAGTTGAGAGCCGCTATTGTTATCCAGATTAACTCATGCCCTTGGCGGAGCGATTGTCTCTACTTAAGGGGTGGGGGTAATTGTTCGATGCAGCCGTTTACAGATTGCTGTTATTTTTGGCTGGTCTGTGAGAAAAGGGGTGGGTATAATTGTTTGATGCAGCCGTTTTTTGGCTGGCCTGTGAGAAAAGGGGTGGGTGTAATTGTTCGATACAGCTGCTTATGGATTGCTGTTACTTTTGACTGGCATGTAAGCTCCAGGGCTCAAACCAAGAGATCACCCAAGCGCTTATATTTTTGGCTACTAAGCGATAGGCCGCCGGCCAGACAGCTCTTGCACACCCGGAGCCTAGGCTCACTGCACAGGGTAGAGTGTCTGGTTTGTGCAGCCCCAAAAAGAGGGATGCTGAGCATAGGCATCGCACAGAGTTGCCTATTATACAGGCTTCTCTGGGAGGTACGTTGACCTGCATAAGGGTTACCTGCCTTGAGAATCCCCTTTCCCAGAAAAACGGCAGAGGACAGGTCGGGAGTACTTCGGGTCAAACTGACAGCCTGATGGTGACTCTCGTACACAGTCTTAATGTTTGATTTTGGGAAGGTCAACCCCTGCCTCTATCCCTCAACATATGGGTGACCTATTTGCTTGTAATAATATAAAGCCTTTTCATTAATTAATAAAAAAAGGGTGATATGTAGGAAGCCGGTTCCTGCATTATAATGCTGCCTGAAGACACCAAGGTGTGAATTACTTCACAGGCGCTGGGTAATCTCCATTCCTTTGATCTCTGCCTATCCCGTGGCTCATTTTGGCCTGAGGAGCTGGAGCCATTCATAGGGTAATACGTCCCAGGCGGCTGGTCAGCCTTTTATATAGGGATGGTTTTCTTAGTTCAGTGTCTCTGCTTAGCCTCTGCTCAGTCTCTGCTCAGTCTCTGCTCAGTCTCTGTTCAGTCTAATGCATTAAAGCTTGTCTGCAGAAGGATCCGAGTGTCCTGCGTGTGTTTCTTGCTGGCGAGGAATACAGAGCGGGCGCGGGACAAAAAGCAGCTTTGGAGAGATCTTTTTTTTTTTTTTCTTCCATCCCTTTTGCTCCCAGGGATCAAACCCAGTAAGGCTTGTATGGGAAGGGCCTTTACCTTCTGAGCCACGCCTCTGGTGTCTTGCTTTGTGTTAAGACAAAGTCTCATTCTATAGCCCAGGATGTATTTGAACTGGAAATCTTCCTGACTCAGTGGATTAAAAACTCTAGCTCATGGGTTTGAATAAGGTGAGTTGGGTCCCCCAGATCCCACAGAGTGGGAGAAAACTGACTCATCACTCTGGGGCATTATCCTCAGACACTTGTACCATAGCGCACACCCACACACCCACACACACTCCTGGGAAATAAGAGCAACTTCCGGCTAAATTCCGCCCACACATTCATTTCTATTTCCATTCATGGAATCTGCGACCAGGTGCCACTCTAGGCACAAGCTGGCTGTAGACAAGGAAAAGAATGCCCTTCGGGGCCGGGTGTTGGTGGTGCACGCCTTTAATCCCAGCACTCGGGAGGCAGAGACAGAGGCAGGTGGATTCTCTGTGAGTTCGAAACCAGCCTGATCTACAGAGCGAGTGCCAGGACAGGCTCCAAAGCCACAGAGAAACCCTGTCTCGAAAAAACCAAAAGAGAGAGAGAGAGAGAGAGAGAGAGAGAGAGAGAGAGAGAGAGAGAGAGAGAAAATGCCCTTCAGGAACTCAAACTAACCCTCGTAGCTATCCTTTCACTTGCTGGCCCCCGTTTTCCTCCCTGCCCCGGGTCCCACTTAAAGAGCGAAAAGCACACCATCTCTTCCCTTATAATAGTGAGCACTTTAAAACTGTTGGAATTTATCCTCAACAGGATCTTCCCATGCTCTCAAAATATTACCACGCTGATTACTTCCTTTTCTGTTTTGTTCTCTGTGCTCTGGTATTGGGAATCCAACCTAGGGCTTAATACATGCTGGAAGAGCATATTACATCTGAGCCACACGCCCAGCCCCTCACTGGGGGATTCTAGGCAGGGGCTCTACCACTGAACTACATCCTCCAGCCCATGGGTCACTGATTTAACCAAGACAATGTAGAATCTTTCCTGCAGTTGTCTACAAAAGCCCTAACAGGATCTGTCACAAGCCTTTTGATCCCAGCACTCAGGAGAGCAGAAGCAGAGGAATCTCTCCAGCCTGGCCTACATATCTTAGTAGCATTGATAAGTCCCTGGGTTGCAATCCCCAACACAAACAAACCAAACTTGATCACCTCTTATGGTTTGAGTATGTCTCTCCAAAATTCATGTTGGAACTTAATCTCCAATGCAACAGTATGTAGAGGTGGGACCTTTAAGAGACACCATGAAGGGGCTGGAGAGATAGCCCTGTGGTTAAGAGCTCTGGCTGCTCTTCCAACAGACCCGGGTTCAATTCCCAGGACCGACATGGCAGCCCACAACTGTCTATAATTCCAATTCCAGGAGATCTGACACTCTCATACAGACATTCATGCAGGCAAAGCCCCAAAGTACATTAAATAAATCCTTAAAAAAAAAAAAAACGGGTATTGGTGGCGCATGCCTTTAATCCCAGCACTCGGGAGGCAGAGGCAGGTGGATCTCTGTGAGTTCGAGGCCAGCCTGGACTCCAGAGCAAGTGCCAGGATATGCTCCAAAGCTACACAGAGACACCCTGTCTCAAAAAAACAAAAGAGAGAGAGAGAGAGAGAGAGAGAGAGACAGGGCTGGAGAGTTGGCTCAGAGGTTAAGATCATTGACTGCTCTTTGAGAGGACCTGAGTTCAATTCCAGGAACTCCATGGTATCTCACAACCATCTGAAATGAGACCTGGTGTCCTCTTCTGTCATGTAGGCAGACATGGAAGCAGAACACTGTATACATTATAAATAAATAAATCTTTACAGAGACAGACAGACACACACGCGTGCGCGCGCGCGCACACACACACACACACACACAGAGAGAGAGAGAGAGAGAGAGAGAGAGAGAGAGAGAGAGAGAGAGAGAGAGACTGTGAGAGCTACCCGGATGACCCCTACAAAACCGCTTAGAGATGTGTGTACCTGTTTTCCATTCTGCTATCTCCTGTGAGAGCACACAGCACCAGAGGCACCATCCCCGAAACAGAGACAGAAACCTCACCACGAGGGGCTGGAGAGATGGCTCAGGGGTTAAGAGCACTGACTGTTCTTCCAGAGGTTCTGAGTTCAATTCCCAGCAACCACATGGTGGCTCACAACCATCTCTAATATGATCTGGTGCCCTCTTCTGGCATGAACTGTATACATGGTAAACAAATAAATATTTGAAAGAAAGAAAGAAAGAAAGAAAGAAAGAAAGAAAGAAAGAAAAGAAAAAGAAACCTCACCGTGAAACCTGCCAACATGATCTTGGACTTCGTGGCCTGCAGCACTGTGAAAAATAGATTTGTTTCTTAGAAATGAGCCGGTCTCCGGTGTTTGGTTATAACAACAGAAATGGCCTGACATTGTGTCCATGAAGACTTCCTGGCTGTGTATCCACAGCTTCCTATGAAAATTCTGAGGGAATGCCCCACATCTACAACGTGGAAGCAACGCACCAACCTTAGGCAGGACTGTACACAGTGACCCAGAAAAAGGACAGCAGAAAATGGCATATGGTTGCTCGCTTTTTGTTTTATTTGCTTACTTGTTTGCATCTTGACACGTAAACCAAGGAGGCCTCAAGCTCCCAGAGATCCACTTCCCTCTGCCCACCAAGTACAGATGTTAAAGGCATCTATCACTCACTGTAACTAGCCTTACCTCTTGGTTTCATTTATTATTATTACTGGAGGAGGGGGTGCATCCCAGAGTGTAAGGATGAAGAATGAAGGTCGATTTCATGGACTTGGTCCCCTCCTCTTATCTTTGTGATCTAAGGACTGAATTCAGGTCCCCAGCGTTGTGCTACGAGTGGCTTTACCCACTGAACTATCTTGCCTGGTGTCTGGTTTTCTTGTTTGTTTGTTTGGTTTGTTTTTTTTTTTTTCTGGTCCTTTTAAAATTTCTAGATTTGCAGCCAGAGAGATGGCACAGTGGGGGGAAGCACAGGCTTCTGCGCCAATTGATGGCCTGAGTTCTATCTCTGGTACTTACTTGGAGGGAGGAGAGAACCAAGTCCCAGGGCCTGCAGCAGGGGCTCGCCTCCTCCACCCAGCATCTTCAGCTTCCTGCCTATCCCTAGCAGGGGGGGAACAGATCCAACTGAATGTGTATCTCTTCTCCAGCATCGTACAGTCAAAATATCATGAGTCAAACCATCCTTCCGTGCAGGACCATCTGTATTTATGGTTGAAATGACAGTGTGACTGGGGTTTGTTTGGGAGAGTCTGGCAGAGGTGGGAGAAAGAGACGTGGCCTGAAATGAAACAAGAGATAAGTACTAGTGGGAACTGCGCCCGAGTGGTGAGGCACAGCTGTCATTCCAGCACTCAGAAGACTGGGGCAGGAGGCTGGCAAACTATAGGACAGCCTGGGTTACAGCAAGACCCTGTTACAGTGCGCGCGCACGTGTGTGTGTGTGTGTGTGTGTGTGTGTGTGTGGTGTAAACATAGTATAACAGATATGTATGTTTATATGTGAGTGTGTTTCATATATGTGGCCTCCCTCGCACCATGTGGGCCCCAGGGGTTGAAACTCACATCTTCAGGTTTAGCAACAAGCACCTTTTCCTGCCGAGCCATCTCAACAACCCAGTAGTATTTTAATGATTTAGGATCCCTGTTACACAGTACTATACTAATTCATCAGAGGAATTAGTGTAGCCCAGAATAGCCACGAACTCGAACTCTTGATCTTCCTCCTAAGATCTGGGATGACGGGTGTACACCACTACACCAGACTTTTCTTTCTTTTTTTATCTCAGTTTTATGAGACAGGGTTCTGTCATGACACTCAGCTTGGTCCTGAATTCACTGTGCAGCTAAGCTGGCTCTGAACGTTCGGTCTTCTACTGAGCTCCTGCGCATTGCTAGAACTGCAGGCTTGAACCACCAAACCCATTCTAACTTTTGTAGAATGCCATCTTAGGTTGGTGAAACAACACGACCTTTAAAAGCAACTCAGGGAGGAAAGGGTTTATTTGGCTTACATGTCCACATCACTGTTCATCATCAATGGAAGTCACAACAGGAGCTCAAGCAAAGCAGGGACCCCGCCTGATTTCTTATAGAACCTTGGACCATCAGGCCAAGGTTGGCCCCACCTACAATAGGCTGGGCTTTCTCCCATCAATCACTAATTTTTAAAATGCCATACAGACTTGCCTGTAGTCTGATTTTATGGAGGCATTTTCTTTTATTTCTTTATTATTTTGTTTATTTATTTACTTATTTATTTTTTGGTTTTTCGAGACAGGGTTTCTCTGTGTACCTATGGAGCCTATCCTGGCACTCGCTCTGGAGACCAGGCTGGCCTCGAACTCACAGAGATCCGCCTGCCTCTGCCTCCCGAGTGCTGGGATTAAAGGCGAGCGCCACCAACGCCCAGCTTCTTTTCTTTATTAATAGGGGAAGAAAAGTTACAGTGGCTGCTTTCTGACTCAGACAGAAAACAGCAGCAAATGACCTCGCGGGTGTTATTTTTTAAGAACAGGAAAGGGGGTAGGTCTGTGCCAGAATGGGCTAGGATGGGGTAGTAAAGGAGATAGGGGACGAGGGGGAAGGGAAGGGGACAAGGAAAAAGGGGAAAGAGTATTTGAGAGGGACAAAGGACTGACTGTGGATAAAGAAGAGACAGACATGGTGCATAGGCAAACGTGGTTTATAAAAGTAAAAGGGGGCCGAGGGTTGGTGGCACACACCTTTAATCCCAGCACTTGGGAGGCAGAGGCAGGAGGATCTCTGTGAGTTCGAGGCCAGCCTGGTCTCCAGAGGGAGTGCCAGGATAGGCTCCAAAGCTACACAGAGAAACCCTGTCTCAAAAAACAAAAACAAAAACAAAAAGAAAAGTGGTTGGACACTTTATGTGGGGCTTACTAGGCCATCCTAGTAGAAGTATGGACCATGTGCTGAGGCAGATGTGAACTGTGGTAACCAGGTCAAGAAGATTCATAGGGAAAGAATATTAATAGGTGTCCTAGAAACTATTTTTTTGTGATATTCTTGGTAAAGAATGTGGCTGCTTTTTGCCGTGGTCCTAACAGTCTGCCTGAGGTTAACTTGAAGAGTTTTGCATTAATGGTGTTGGCAGAGGAGATTTCAAGACAGCCTAGTATTGACTATGTATTAATGGTCACTCTCAAGGCTATCTATAATGAAAAAAAAAGGATTAATCTGGACAAAGAGAAATATAAAATGTACAGTTTGAGAGAAAAGAGGCACCAGGAAATGTAACAGAGCCAAGGCCAATGCTAAAGAAGATAAAACAAACAACTACAAAAAAAAAAAACCCAATGCTAAATGGCATAAAGGGAGTGAGGACCTCAGGACAAGACCACAGAGAGATAAGCTTCCAGTTTGAGAAAAGGAATTAAAGAAAAGCTTAAGTGGGGGCTGCAGAGATGGCTCAGCAGTTAAGAGCACCTGCCTTGGGAAGGTTTGGGATCCTTACCCAATCCACCTGTCTGAAACCCCCTTCATCTGTTTTCTAGCCAGGGGGGGTCAGGCTGAAGACAACTCAGAAGTAAACAGGGAGGCGGACCCCTACAGGGCCAGGGCTTGGGTAGCATAACCCTACATAGTAAACACCAGGCTGGGCAGCCTCTTGTCAGTTTCACCTCCGGTTCTTTCCTCTCTATACCACCCAAGTCTAGGCTTACCTAAAGAGCTGCCTGCAAACATCCCCAAAATAAACATCAACCAGAGGCCCAGGAGGAAAGGCTGCCATTGCTAAGTAACAAGATGAGACATGAAACAGGGAAAATAAATAAGGTGGGCAGGCCAGGCACTGGGGATGAGCTGACCAAACAATAGCAATAGTAACTACCCTGTTCTGCAAACCTGCCTGTCCTTATCCTGCTCTCAGGCTTTCAACTGAAGTGATCACGGCCAAGGCTCGGGCTCTGCCACACACAGGAGGCTCACCAACCCACAACAACTTAGACCCTAAAAATCACCATCATAGCTATTTTTCCTTGTTTTGAGACACATATATATGCACACATGTGTGCGTGAGCAACACACACACACACACACACACACACACACACACACAGCCTAATGCCTTGCAGACCAGCCTGGCTTCAAACTCAGAGAGCCACCTGCCTCTCCCTCATACATATGTCTCCCTATGCAATCCAAGCTGGATTAGAACTCATGACCCTCCGGCCTCAGTCTCCCCAACCATGTTTTCATTTCTGCTGTATTATCCAAAGCCTATTCTGGGCCCCTCAACAGAAGCCTTGCTCTCCCATACAGCAGCCAGTGTGTCTCTTTTGCCCTGGAGGTTGTCCCTGGTGGAAATATTGGTGGCATTATTCTGTGTGGAAAGTCAGGGTCTCAGACATTCCCTCATGGCAGTGCCTGTATCTCAGTGTGCACCTACACCAGGCAAGCCTCACCCAGCTCCCCTGATTCTCTTGACTTGTTCTGAGATGGTGCCTCGCTCTGTAGGCTAGGCTGGCTTTAAACTTGCAGCAATCCTCCTGCCTCTGCTGGGATTACAGCACGTCCTTGTTTATCTGTCTTGACTACGTTCCATATGGGGTTTCATGAACTGTAGATTACTCAGGGTTTGGGTCTCAGCTAGCCACTTATTTTTGACCAACCCCTCAGCGTCTCTGGAGCCTCTCTCTGCTCATCTGTACAATGGGACAATGATAGTGTTTTCAGCTTCCTGTGTTAGTCTTAATTGTAGCTCAAGACAGCAAACCCAAAAGCTTTCTGAGAGCTAGGCTTGCGAACATGTCACCCTGCTTGGTTACAATGAGACTTTAAAATTAGTTTTATTACGCTTGTTTATTTATTATTTATTTTTGGTTTTTTTGAGAAAAGGTTTCTCTGTGTAGCCCTGACTGCCCTGGAACTCTCTCTGTAGACCAGGCTGGCCTTAAACTCACGGAGAACCTCCTGCCTCTGTCTCCCGAGTGCTGGGATTAAAGGGGTACACCACCATGCCCCGCTTACAGTGGGTTGTATACCAAGCATCACAAATGCCAGGCATGGTGGTGCACACCTGTAACCCCAGTCCTTGGTAAGGATCAGAAGTTCAAGGTCATCCTCAATTGCATAGTTCAAGGCCAGCCTGGGCTACGTGAGATCTTGCCTCAAAAATGAACACAGCGAGGGTTGGATTTAGCTCAGTGGTAGAGTGCTTGCCTAGCAAGCAAAGCCCTGGGTTTGGTCCTTATCTAGAGGTGAGAGGAGGGGATTGGAGAGCAGAAACAAAAAATCACACACACACACACACACACACACACACACACCCCACCCCACATAGGTGTCAGTCCCAACTCTGCTATCTCCTCAATTTGTCACCTTGACTGTGTTCCCTCTTGTGTCTGAGCCTCCTATCCTCTATGACAGGAAAGAAATAGAGTCCTCACCTTCTTGGCTGACAGTGGCCTTCGAAGAATCATGTTTGTATAGCACCAAGCACTGTAAGAACTGGTTAACACTTGTTTGGATCCCGTTTTTTTTCCATGCTGTGTGCCTCCAGACTGATGAATTTCCCTCTCTGAACCTCGGTTATTGGTCTGTAATTGGTTATTGGTCATAGCTGTGCTCCCCCCATGGACTTGTGAGGGTTAAATCAGACTGTTTGGTCACTGTGTCACAGTGTGTGCCTCACATGCAGGGCTATTGAGACATTAGGGTTAAGGCCTCGCAGGGAAGACCTCCCAGAGGATAAAGACGCTTGTCTCCAAGCCCGACAACCTGAGGTCAGTCCTCAGGACCCACATGGTGGAAAGAGAGAACTGACTTCCAAAAGCTGTCCTCTGACCTGTGTGCTGCAGTGCAGGCACCCACACACATTCACACACACACACACACACACACACAACACACATGCATATACAACAGAGACCAACACATGTGTGTACAACATACAGAAACACACAGCATACAACATACATACATCCAACGCACACATTACAATACACATGCATACAACACACACAAATATACAACACGCACATATATATATATATAACACACAATGCACACATATACAACATACACATATATACAACCCACGTCACACACATACCACACACTTGTACAACACACACATGCAACACACAACACACACATACACAAAACACACATACACAACACACAACCATACACAACACACACAACACATATACAACATACAGAAACACAACACATACAACATATACACACATACAACACACACATATACAACACACACCACACAAATACAACACACATATACAAACACACATATACAACACACAACCATATTCGACACACACACACAAATGTTGAAAGAAAAAGCATACTAGGTCCATAAGCCCAGTGACTCATGCCAGTCCCTCCAATATTTGGGAAGTGAGGCAGGAGTTCCAGGCTAGCCCAAGCTACATCTCAAAAAGCAATTTCAAAAGAGAATTCTGGAAATACATCCTAGATTTGGGCTGTAATTTTTGTTTTGTTTATTTATTTATTTATTTATTTTGGTTTTTCGAGACAGGGTTTCTCTGTGTAGCTTTGGAGCCTGTCCTGGCACTTGCTCTGGAGAACAGGCTGGCCTTGAACTCACAGAGATCTGCCTGCCTCTGCCTCCCCAGTGCTGGGATTAAAGGCGTGCGCCACCAATGCCCAGCTTATTATTCTTAATTATGCATCTCTATATGCACATGAGTGCGGGTAACAGAGAGGTCAGAGAGGTTGTGTACTGCCTGACCTTGGAGCTGGGAACCAAACTTGGATCATACGTAAGAGCATTAAGCACCCTTAACTGCTGAGCCGTGTCTGGCCTCTGTCAATTGAGGCAGAAGCTTTTATAGGTGAGGCTGGCCTCAAACTGGCTACAAGTATCGAAGACTGGCTTTGAACTCGTGATCCTTACTGTTGCTCCTCCCAAGTGTGGGGTTTACAGGCAAACCACCTGGGGACAAAGCCCTCTACCACTGAGCAGACTGCCCAGCCCTGGTTTGTCGTCTCAGGACTCGGGACTCTCAAGACTGAAGCAGGACACAGAAGCTTGTTCCTAGGCCCTGAATTGAAGAATGGGAGATTCAGGGTCATGGACTATGTAACAAGACATAACACTGTTTCAAAATAAAAACAAACACAACAGAAACCCACATGGGCCAGTGCGGATGGCTCAGCTTGGCCTACTACCAAGCTTGACGACCCAAGTTTGGTCCCTGGAATCCACTTGGGGGAAGGAGCTGCCTCTTGCAAGTTGTCCTCCGATCCCCACATGTAAGCTGTGGCATGCCCCCACTATTAAGTAAATACAGGTAATAAAAAAAAAATTAAGCTGGACATGGTGCACGCCTTTATTTAGTCCTGGCACCTGGGGAAGTAGATTCTGAGTTTGAGGCCAGCCTGGTCTACGTAGCAAGTTCCAGGACAACCAGGGATGCGTAGTGAGACTCTCTCTCCAAAACCCAAAGCAAACCAAACCAAAACATTCAGTCAAATCATAAATAAGGTTCTGGATGACTCCGAGGGAAGAAGGAAAGGAGAATGAGCAAGAGACACGAGCAAAGCCCTAAACTGAACAGGAGGGAAACTGAGGCCCACGGACTAGAAGTTCCTGTCCAGAAAACACAGAGTGCCTTGGAGGAGGGGCCACCTGCAAATAAGCAGTTTTCCCGTCTCCCTGGGAGATTGGAGCTAGCCAAGAGCCCTGGGCTGGAAGTGGGCCCTTTAAATCTAAGCCCCACCTATGCTTAGAGGGGGCTCTAGGGGAGTATTTATAAGGGGGTGTGCCTTCTCTCTGCTCCACAACAGCCTGCTGCTCTGGGCCTCTGACCTCACAGTCCCTGGCCCCCTGGCCCTGCCTAGTGCCCACGGCCACCAGCCACACAGAGGTGTCATGGAGCTGCCACCCTTTGACAGGTGGAAGGACTACTTTAACCTGAGCCAAGTGATACTGGCGATAATCCAGGGCCGGAGCCAAAGACTGGAGGATGAGGGTGCTGAGGTGTCTACCCTCAGGCAGGAGAAGAGTGAGCAGGGGGTCAACGGGAGCCTGGCTACCCTATGCAACTTCTGCAAACACAATGGAGAGTCTCGTCACGTCTATGCCTCCCACCAGCTGAAGACATCTGAAGGTGTCGTGGTGTGTCCCATCCTGAGGCATTATGTGTGTCCTCTGTGTGGGGCCACTGGGGACCAGGCTCACACGCTCAAGTACTGTCCGCTAAACAGCAACCAGCAGTCTCTCTACCGTCGAGGTGTACGAAACTCCGCTGGACGCAAAGTCAAGCGTTAAGTAAGATCCATGAGGCCCCTATCACCCACACTCCCAAACCCTCCTTCCTCTGACCCTGGTACCCTCCCCTCTGCTCACCCAGCCCTATGGGGGTTCCTAGATCCCACTGTTCTCTAAATCTTTAGGATCCTGAGACATTGGGGGTTGCAGGCAGCCCAGTCCACCTGTCTCAGAGATTCCTGACGCTGTGAGAGCTGTTCTCCATGGACGGTGCATCTTGGCGGCTTCTTTTGGATTGTGACGGCCTGCTGATGACAACCGAGCTAGCCTTGTTGACTTCTCAGATCCCTGGTGAAGATCCCTTGGGGGAAACCCTTGGACTCTCCACCCTACAGAATCCCAGTGTGTCAGTTGTCAGAATCCTGGAACAGTGCCAGAGACTGACTGGGACCGCCACTACTAAGGACTTGATGTTCATACTGACTGTGAGACCATTTATCTTCATCTTCCTCAGCGTCTGCAGACTCGGGTTTCTCCACGGGACCATTCAAGTTCAGCCCTCAGTTCCTTGAACATGCCAGTCCAGCAGGAACTGCAGGAGGGTCAGAACCCTCTTGGAAGGCTGCAGGGCCTTTGTAGCTTCAGGCTGCCTCAAGTGAGCTGAAGCCCACAGCTCCCCCTACTTTATCACCGACCCCATCTCACTTCCTCCTGCCCCCAAACCCATCACTGATGGATCCTTCTCCCAGTGAGAGATTCATCTGCCACCTCCAGTCTTGTTACTTGAGTGTTTCGTTAAGTCAATGTGAGTCCCGCAGCCAAAGAGTCAGAGACCCAGTGGGAACATGGTGGCTGCTTAGATGTTAATTTTAGGGTCAAAGAAGAACTCCAGTAGGATTTTAAGTTATTTAGGAGTTGGGCTTGGAGATGGGGTGAGGATGTATGGATGGATAGGTGGAGCTCTGGCGAATAAAGAGTTTTAGAGTTGGGTTTGAGATCCTGGTGTCTGCAGTCTTTGAACTTGGTTGATATGCTTGGTGGGCTGGGGGGGGGGATAGGTGAAGGAGGAAGACACTGTAGGCTGCGTTTGCCTGAAACCTTGAGAACCTCAGGAGGTGCGGGAAAGATCCAGAACTGCCTCCTAGGTCCTCCAACATGGCTTGTCTGGCTAGGATAGGATCACAAATATTTCTCAGAATCCACATAGACATTTATTTTTTATTTTATTTTTATAAACCTGGGGTGGAGCTGGGCAGTGATGGCACACGGCCTTTGATCCCAGCACTCAGGAAGCAGAGGCAGGTGGATCTCTGGGTTCCAGACCAGTATGGTCTACAGAGTGAGTTCTAAGACAGCCAGGGCTATGTGGATAAACCTTGTCTCAAAACAAAACAAAAAAGAAACTGCAGAGGGTGAGGGCAAGGGTTACAATATCTAGGTAGTAGTTAGATAGTAATTTGAGGGAATTCAGTCTCTCCTTCTACGGTGTGGGTCCTGGGGACTGAACTCAGGCCTCAAGCTTAGTGCAAGCACCTTTTTCCGTGTTCTCTCTCCTGTTCCCTGGAGACTGAATTTAGGAATCTACAGCTCTAATCACCCAGGTGTTCCCCTCTTGCCTTATTAGACTAGGGACTGCTAGGTTTGGCTTTTGATAGATTTTAAACTTTGGGCTCCCGAACCCCATCACAAAACTGTTTTTTAAAAAAGTATGAAGTAGCCTCGGGTGTTGGTGGCGCATGCCTTTAATCCCAGCACTCGGGAGGCAGAGGCAGGTGGATAGCTGTGAGTTCGAGGCCAGCCTGGTCTCCAGAGCGAGTGCCAGGATAGGCTCCAAAGCTACACAGAGAAACCCTGTCTTGAAAAACCAAAAAATAAAATAAAATAAAGTATGAAGTAGCCACATGGTCTTACACAACCTTGAATTCCTGCACTCAGAAGGCAGAGGCAGGCGCATCTCAAGGCCAGGCTGATCTACAAAGCAGGTTTCAGGACAGCTAGGGTTGTTACACTAAGAAACCCTGTCTCTAAAGACCAATACGCACGGGAGGCAGAGGCAGGTGGCGGATCTCTGTGAGTTCGAGACCAGCCTGGTCTACAAGAGCTAGTTCCAGGACAGCCTCCAAAGCCACAGAGAAACCCTGTCTCAAAAAACCAAAAAAAAAAAAAAAAAAGACCAATACGCACACGCGTGCACACACACACAAGAGAGTTGTGGCACCCACGCCTTTAATTCCAGCACTCAGGAGGCAGAAGCAGGTGGATACAGCTGTAGCAATCTCTCACTCTCTTTGGCATCCAAGGCACCACCACCCACATGCATAGACAAACAATTAAAACCAAAATCTTTCCCCCCTTTTTTTCTGTGGATGGGTGTTTTGCTTGCTTGCGTGTCTGTGCACCACGGGCATGCCTGGTGCCAGCAGAGACCAGAAGAGGGCATCAGATCCGTTGGTACTGGAGCGGAGGACGGTTATGAGCCCCACATTTGGGTACAGAAACCCAAACTCGAGTCCTCAAGCGAGAGCTCTTAACTGCTATCTCTTCAGCCCGTCCCCCGCCTCTTTTCTTAATACTCATCACCTTCTCCTTAAGTGTGGTGGCGGCACCTACCTTGTCCTCCTAAATAGTCTAGAGGCTGCAGCGAGAGTCTTACTGCAAGTTCAATGCCAACCTGGGCTACTTAGTGAGATGCCCTCAAAAACAATTTTTGCAAGTGAGCACGAAGAGGAAACGGAGTTTTGCCTTTTATACGGCAGCACCTAGGGCTATGTGGGCGCTCATAAATAACGGTCGGATAAATGAAGCACCGTTTACTCAATGACCTTGCAACGGCTGGCACTGAAAAAAAAAATTCTTTTCACAAAGCTAAACTCTGTCATCCAGCCATTCAGCTCATACAACTGGTGCCCTTGATTCATTCCCGATGGGCGCTTTTGATTAAAACGGGGCATAACCAGGATCGCCGTGCGAGCCCTCCAAGGAACTCCAGTCTTTGAACTCCCTTTCCGAGCGGTGACGTCAAAGCCTGAACAGAGGGGCCTCCCAGGCGTGATTGGGCGGTTGCTGGGTTGCTATAGTTACCGCCTCCGCATGGGCGGGGAGTATCTCCAGGGTGCCCCGCCTCAATCCGTAGGAGGTAGTTCCCGAGCCATCCAACGCTGGGGCGTTGATTGGGCGTGGGCAAGGTTTCCTAACGCCCCCATCGCCACCCACGCAGTTGTCATGGAAACTAAACTCTGCTTCCCTCCTCATCGCTCCCTTCCTCCTCCTCCTCCTCTAACAAAAAAGCCTTTTCGCTTAGCAGAAAGAGTAGGCTAGAGAAGGACTCCCCCAAAAGAGGAAACTCAACTCTATTCTAGAGCGCTCTCTCTCTCCAGCATCTTTCCTTCCTCAGCTGCGCCCGCACTAGGATTTGGTCCTGGGTAACCCCCGAGGGCAAGGTGCCAGCGACACGCATGCGTGCCATGGGTGCGCACATGCGCAATTGGGCACGAGATGCCCAGGGACTAGCGCAGTGCTAAGTGTGCGGCTGCGCAGCCGTGTCCTTCTGGAGCAGCAGGGCGATGAGCAGTTCTGCGCTTGCGCCCTGCGGAGACGCCGGGCGCAGAGAACGCAGCCCCGGCTCCCGGGGTGTCTGGAGACGGCGTCCGCTCAGCGCGCATGCGCCTCGGCTCTCGATGCTACTGGGGGCGGGGCCCAGAGGGGGAGGGAGAGGCAGGGAGGAGGGAAGAGGCTGCAGAAGCCGAAGCCCTGACCCACCGGCAGGCAGGCAGGGGCTGGGGCTGCGGCTGCGGCGCGCGGGTGAGTGACCCACGGCCCCACTGGGTCCCCATCGTCTGCGTTCCATCACTCTTCCTCGAGTCCCAGAGAGCTCCGGGGAGTCCCTCCTCTTACCCAGGACCCCCGTTATCTCCAGAGCTCCCCTCCACCCCAGGCATTCCCAGCACCCCCACAATCCCTGCAGACCCCCCAGCCTTATTATTTTATGGTCTTACTTAGAGGCTCCCAGATCACCTTTATTTCTGAACATTCTCAGGGACCATAAAACAGTCACCCGCAATACCCTGGGAGCCCCCTAGCGCTCCCCTCTGATCCCGGATGCCCCCCTGCCTACTGCATTGCCCGGTTGGCACCACTTCAAAGCCTCGCGCGTGTTCGACCCCCGGGGCATCCCCGATTCTCTTTCCCTTTCCTGTTTCCCCTTGCGCCCCCGTTCTCCTCTAACTCCTGCAGCGCCAGGGACACCCTTGTCCCTTCCACTTTTGCTCATTTCCCTCCATCCTTCCAGACTGTCCCCCCCGGTACCCGTCAACTCCTCGGCGAGGCATTCGGCGGCCGCGTGAAGCACGCACAAGATGGGCACTGGGCGGGTGTCACCTGCGACCAGCCAGCACCTGTGATTGCGCTTAGCAGCTCGCCGCTCCCACCGCTACTTTTTTTTGCCCAGGGGACCGGAGGAGCCCGTGTCGGGGCGACACGGGGACACCGAGCCCCCGCCAGCGCTGTTCACCCTTTGCCCGCAGAGCCGGCGCCCCCCATGCGCCAGGCAGCCGATCGGTGGCGTCTGGGGGCACCATGGCCTCGGCGACCGCGGCAGCGGCTCCGGGCGAAGCGGAGGAGACCACCCGGCTCCGCAAGCCGCGGTTCTCCTTCGAGGAGAACCAGATCCTGATTCGGGAGGTGCGTGCCCACTACCCTCAGCTCTACGGCTCGCAGAACCGTCGGGTGAGCGTGGCCGAGCGGCGGCGAGTGTGGGACAGCATCGCCAGCAAGATCAACGGCATCACCAGCTGGAAGCGCACGGGCCAGGAGGTCCAGAAGCGCTGGAACGACTTCAAGCGCCGCACCAAGGAGAAGCTGGCCCGGGTGCCGCACTCCACGCAGGGCGCGGGGCCCGCCGCCGAGGACACCTTCTCCACGGAGGAGGAGACTATTTTCGCCATCCTGGGGCCGGGCGTGGCGGGGCCCGGAGCCGGCGCTGGGTCTGAGGAATCCCCAGCAGCCGCCTCTTCACAGCCGCAAGCTCAGTCCACCAGTACCCAACGGTATGTTATGTCGGAGGACCGAAAGCAGGATCGACGGGCAGGTGAGTCCCAAAGCCACTCCTTTAACAACTGCAAACACTTTCTAAAGCCTACTGTATGCAGTTCACGCCCAGATCCTTGGGGCGTGTTTGTCACATTCTTCTAAAAACCGTGGGAGGTGGGTGTTGTCACCTTCCCCCCCCCCCCGGTGTTTTAGAGCTGGGGCGATAAGGTCAGAAAGGATATGGTTTAGACTTGGTGGCAATGGGCCTGTGATTCTAGCACTCGGGAGGCGAGGATAGAAGAAAAGAGGAACTCAAGGTTAGCCTGTGCCTCAGGAGGAAGGTGAGGAGGGGCCTCTGCGGGTGCCCAGTTGGTAATGCTTTTTCCTAGCCTGGGGGGGGGGTTCCCCGGGTGGGATCCCCCAGCTCTGCATAGATCCCTGTGGTGACACCTGACTGTAATTCCAATACCTTGAAGTTGGTGACAGAAGACCAAGGTTATCTTTGGGTGTGTTGTGAGTTAAAGGCAAATCCAAGCTCTGTGGGACCCGGTCTCTCCAGGGTCTGTACCTGGGATATGTCAGCAGCAGACAGGCAGGGTTTCAGTAGGTGGGGCCGGCCTCTCCTCCCAGTTCCCGTGGAGGCCGAGACAGGAGGATCCGGGACCTCAGTGCCTGCCTGGGGCTGCAGCATGAATTCAATAGCAGTCTGGGAATCTTCCAGAGACCCTGCAGCAAAACAAAAACAGAAAGAGCGCTGGTTACCGCTAGCTAGAGCTTGCCCAGCCGTCATGGAGATCTAGAGTTCATTTCCAGCCCGGAAAATAAATGGAGAGAGAGAGAGAGAGAGAGAGAGAGGGGGGGGCGGGAATTCTGTCCTGGGTAGTGCCTGGAGGCAGAGTCCAGGCTGAGTGTTAATCACAGTGTTGTCACTGGGTGGTGTCATCCCAGTAGGTTAGTCCCAGTTCACTTCTGCTCCTGCCAAACACAGGTGAAAAGTAGTAAGTTTCCCCCTCTTGAGGGTTTCTGTGGGATCTCAGTGTAGCAAAATGGGCAGATTGCTTGCTGTGGTGTCCCTGGAGTGCATGGCTAGCTTGTGGAGTAACGGTCAACAGTTGGAGGTCCGTACTGCTTCTCCACTGTAAATCCAAGACTTGGAGGAGTCTGGTGACTTCTCAAGGTCAAGCTGGAAGAGCTGCCCTGGGGACTTTGCCTCCTGCTCAATTCCTGTTCAGCCTTCACTCTGGATTATCTTTTTTAGAAGTCTCTCTCTCTTTCCACTTTGGGTTCTCGGGATTGAAGTCAAGTTGTGGGGTTTTGCACAGCAGGCATCTTTACAATGCCATCTCCCTGGCCCCTTCGCTAGGCATTCATACGATGGATTCAGAGAGGTTCATTTACCTTCCTGAAGTCAGCACAGCAAGTAAAGAGTGAGGTGTTGAACCGTGTCTATGCCCGACCTATGCCTGTGTATAGTTTTTACCCATTGGCAACTGGGAAGTTAATGAATGGGTAGGATGGAAGACAAACAAGCTTGTGGGCCTAGTAAGTCAAGGTCAGGAGTTGTAACTCAGGTAGAGGGGATGTGGGAGCCAGGAAACGGCCAGAAGCCCAACCTGTGCGCTCAGTTTTACCTTTCTGTGAAGTGGTCCCGTCGGACCAGGACAAATGATAACAACTTTATTTGTGTCCGTGTGTTGTGTACAAGTGTGTAGGCATGCGTGTTTGCATGCATGTATGTGTGTGCATGGAGAAACCCAAAGTTGATATTGGAGTTGGGTTTTTGTTTTTTCCATTTTTTTGTTTGTTTTCGGTTTTTTGTTTGTTTGTTTGTTTGTTTGTTTGTTTTTGGAGACAGGGTTTCTCTGAGTAGCTTTGTAGACCAGGCTGGCCTCGCACTCACAGAGATCCGCCTGCCTCTGCCTCCCCAGTGCTGGTATTAAAGGCATGTGACACCACCGCCCTGCTGATATCAGAATTGTCACCCACTTTCACTGTAGTCTTTGAGTCAGGGTCACTTTGTCAAACCCAGAGCTCACTGATGGGGCTAGCCTACCAGCCAGCTTGCTCTGGAGGTTTCCCTCTCTCTGCCTTCCACCCCTGCAATTACAGGCTTGCTACCATGCCTGCCCGGAGGGCCAGACAGATTCCTCTCCCTTCCAGAGCTGGTGTAGTTGGGGGAAAACATACCACAAATAGCCACATAACGCTGCCACATAATAACTGTTAACAAGGTAAATGAAACCGGGCAGTGGTGGCGCACGCCTTTAATCCCAGCACTTGGGAGGCAGAGGCAGGCGGATCTTTGTGAGTTCAAATCCAGCCTGGTCTACAGAGCGAGTTCCAGGACTGACTCCAAAGCTCAGAGAAACCCTGTCTCCATAAACAAACAAAAAAACACACAAGAGAAAAATGAAGTCTGTTGAGAGGGTATCAAGCCAGGCAATGGCAGCTCGCCCTGAAATTGGGTGTTGAGGGGAGAAGCTCTTGTTTTGAGGCTAGCCTGGCCGGCAGAGAGAGACTCTATGCCAAAGTTACTTACAGTGATAATGCGCTGTATAATGGGGGAAGCCAGGGAGGGCTTCCTGGAGGTGGTAAGGTCAACCAGGATTTTGCAGTTAGATATATGTCTCCCAGAACTTAGTGGACGTCTAAGGGAAGAGGCTTTCTGCTACAGAAAACCACGTGTGCAAAGGCCCTAAGGCAAGAGTATCCTTAACCAACTTTTATTTATTTGTTTGCTTGTTTGTTTGTTTTGCACAGACTCTCTGGGTAGCCTTGGCTGTCCTGGAACTTTTGTAGATCAGGCTGGCATTGAACTCACAGAGATCCACATGCCTCTGCCCCCCCCCCCCCCCCGCCAATCCCAAGTGTTGGGATTAAAAGCCTAACTAGCATCTTAATACTGTGTGAAAGTTACAAATCAGAAGTCTATAATCTAAGAGGAGGAGCAGGACCCTGAGCAGCTGTGAGCAGCCTGTTTGCATCTTTGCTGGCACTGGGAAGTGAGCTGTGCAATCACACATCTCTAACATAGTATTTGAAGGAGAGCCTGGTGGTGGTGGCGCACACCTTTTTAAATCCCAGCACTCAGGAGGCAGAGGCAGGTGGATCTCTGTGAGTTCGAGGCCAGCCTGGGCTACAGAGCAAGTTCTAGGACAGCCAGGGCTACACAGAGAAACCCTGTTTTGAAAAACAACAACAAAAGACACCCTCCCACCCCACCCCCTGCAAAAGAAAAATGAAAGGAGAACCTGTGAAGTGGCTCAGTGGTTAAAGGCTTTCCACCAAGCCTGACAACCTGAGTTCAATCCCTGGGACTGACATGGTGGACAGAGAGACGACTTGCCTTGTGACCTCTACATGTACAACATGGCATGTGTGCCTCAACCCCCCATAAACACAAACAAATGAGTAAATATGCAATAATTTTTTCAAAAAAACAACATGGAATAGAGGGCTGGGCCAATAGCTCAGTGGTAGAGCCCCTGCCTAGAATCCCCCAGTGAGGAGCTGGGGGCGTGGCTCAGTGGTAGAGCCCCTGCCTAGAATCCCCCAGTGAGGGGCTGGGGGCGTGGCTCAGTGGTAGAGCCCCTGCCTAGAATCCCCCAGTGAGGGGCTGGGGGCGTGGCTCAGTGGTAGAGCCCCTGCCTAGAATCCCCCAGTGAGGGGCTGGGGGCGTGGCTCAGTGGTAGAGCCCCTGCCTAGTCGTGCAAGGCCTGGAGTCCCATCCCCGGGCTGGGAAAACAGCAGCTAGCACAATGAAGCCTTGGCTGTTGAAGCTCACCTAGAATGATTAGACAGACAACAAACATGGATTCCATTCCCCAGGGGAAATGGTTGCTCAAAGAGATCACTTAGGGCTATGGGCAGAGCCAGGAAAGGTCTAGCAGCCACTTTAGATAACAGCCAAGAAATGTCTCCTTGAGGAGATAACAGTAGAGCCTGTGGGCCTGGAAGCCACCATGCTAGTTGTGCTAAGGCCCTAGGCAGCCACTATTTCCTGTCTGCATCCTGTCTGTGTTGCAGACCTTCCATTTCATGTACGGAGAAGCAAGCAGTCGGCTGTGCCTCGCTGCCTTCCTGGAGTCCAGTTTTGTTTCAGTGGTACCCCACGAGGCTGATGGTAGAGAAGGGACTGGGGGTGCATTGGATGAGGGCAGGCAGCCCAGTAGGGAGATAAATGGTCAGACAAGGCCAGAGCTGTAGACTCAGAGGTTGGGTGTTGGGTTTAATCAGGTTTATGTGGAATGGCTCCTGCACAGGGATAGTGCCTTGAAAAAAAAAAAAAAAAGCCAGGTGTGGAGGTGGTGCAGGCCTGCGATCTCAGCTCCTAAAGGAGGCTGAAGGAAAGTGACAGTTCGAAGCCAGCCTGGACAAGTCAGCAGAACCTGGACAAGTCAACAGCAGAGGAGCTGGAGAGATGGCTTAGCAGTTAAGACGTGCACTGTTTACAGAGCTCACAAGCTCAGGTCCCAGCATCCATACCAGCATCTCACAACCACCTGGGACTTTAGCCTCAGGGTGTCCAAGGCCCCTGGCCTCTGGTGCTTCTGCCCCCACCTGCACACACCCACACAGTCACACACAAACACAGAATTACACTTTCGAAACCTTAGCTGGGTGATGGGCTCCAACACCTTTAATCCCAGCACTCGGGAGGCAGTGGCAGGTGGATCTCTGTGAGTTCCAAGACAGCCTGGTCTACAGATGAGTTCAAGGACGCCAGGGCAGTTACATAGAGAAACCTTGTCTCGAAAAAAACCAAGACTAAATAATAAATTAAATAAATAAAAAATAGTTTTAAGGCAGGGCAGTGGTGGTGCACGCCTCTCATCCCAGCACGGGGGAGGCAGAGGCAGGTGAATCTCTGTGAGTTTGAGGCCAGCCTGGTCTACAGAGTGAGTGCCAGAACAGGCTCCAAAGCTACAGAGAAACCCTGTCTCAAAAAACCAAAATAAAAAAAAATATATTTAAAAAAATAGGGCTGATCTGGGCAGTAGCCGCACACGCCTTTTTAAATCCCAGCACGTTGCGGGACTTTGTTGGCTCACGCCTTTAATTCCAGCACTCGGGAGGCAGAGGCAGGCGGATCTCTGTGAGTTCGAGGCCAGCCTGGTCTCCAGAGCAAGTGCCAGGATAGGCTCCAAAGCTACACAGAGAAACCCTGTCTCAAAAAAAACAAAAATAAATAAATAAATAAATAAATAAATAAATAAATAAATAAATCCCAGCATTCGGGAGGTAAGGCAGGCAGATCTCTGGCAGTTCGAGGCTAGCCTGGTCTACAAAGCTACACAGAGAAATCCTGTCTCTGGGTGAAAAAAAGTAGGGCTGGAGAAGGAACACAGTCGGTAATATGCATGCTGCAGAAGTATGAAGTTCTGAGTTCAGTCACCAGAACCCAGCTTGGAAGAGGTGGAGTCAGGAGGACCCTGGGGGCACGTCGGCCGGCCAGCCAAACCAAATCAGAGAGGCGGTGTTTCAAAAATAGGTTGGATAGTTCTGTGTACACATGCATGCACCTACCCCCTTACACATACGTGTGTGTGCGTACACACACAGAGAACATCACTACTAAAAGGCTGCTGGTGTAGTTTAATGGTAGAGCACATACCTAACTTGAATGAAACTCTGGTCCAACCCCAGGAGTGGAAAAGCAGAATGGGGAATGAAGGAGTTATTTTAGCCCCAGCCGCTGGAGAAAGACGGAGCTGCTGTCTCTACTGAGGCTAGAGTGAATGAGGAAGACATACAGGGGTGGCAGGGATCAGGAGCTCGTTTCAGTAGTGAGTTTGGAGTGTCATTGGCCAGTGCGCACACTGTGAGCATTGCCCCCTGGAGACACTAGAGAGCCCAAGGCTGCAGCTCAAGGAAGAGGGTTTGGGTCACCCAGGACCATAGTCCTCTCTGCAGACTGTTCAAGTCCAGTAGTGTCAATCAAAGTCCCAGGTGAGTGGAGGTTGGGAAGCCCAGCAGGTGGGGACAGAACTGCCCCTGCCGTCATGGCTGGAGATTGCTTTCAGAAAAGTATGACCAGTGTGCCAGCCACTTATCTCTCCAGGGACTCCAGCTGAGAGATGCAGGGAAGAGTGTCCAGATGATTCTGACCTTTGGGGAGCCCACAGAGTCTCTTGCTATCTAGGCGGACAGCAAGACTTTTGTCCTCTGAAGCTGGTCACGAGGTTTAATGAGTTGACCCTTCTGCATTGAGAGACTGACGTCAAGGGCCTCTGTTCTCTCACATGCTCTTACAGGGGTCGTCTTGCTACTATATTTGGGGGGGGCTTCAGAATACAAATATTTCAAGCAAGGGCCTCGACAGCTGTTCAGCTTTTGGCGCGTGCGCGTGCGTGCGTGCGTGCGTGCATGCGTGCGTGCGTGTGTGTGTGTTGTGTGTGTGTGATTCTGAAGTGGGAGAGGTCTTGGATGTTTTGTTGGTGGTTATTTATTTATGTTTGTTTAATTTTTTATTTTTTATTTATGGTTTTTTGAAATAGTGTTTCTCCGTGTAGTTTTGAAGACTGTCCTGGCACACACTCTGTAGACCAGGCTGGCCTCAAACTCACAGAGATCCTCCTGTCTCTGCTTCCAGAGTGCTGGGATTTAAAATGGCATGCACTACCACCGCCAAGCTGTTGCTTTTTTTTTGTTTTGTTTTTTTGTTTTGTTTTGTTTTTTGAGACAGGGAGCTTTGGAGGCTGTCCTGGAACTAGCTCTTGTAGACCAGGCTGGAACTCACAGAGATCAGCCTGCCTCTGCCTCCCAAGGGCTGGAATTAAAGGCGTGTGTCACCACCACTGGCCGGGCTGTTGCTTTTTAAGGGTTGGATATGGTCTACTATAATCCAAGCTGGCCTTAAACTGGGTGTGTAATGGATGCAGGCCTTCGAAGACCTTCTCAGTCTCCTTCCTGGTTTGGATTCCTAGTACTGGGATTAACAGGCATGTGCCAGCATTTCTGAAAGGCAAAGTCAAACCATGTGCGGTAGAGACCACTTGTGTGTGATACCTGCACTTAGAAGTTGAAGCAAGAGGGTCAGGAGTTGCAAGCTAGCCTGCATCGGACAGAGAAACCCTGTTTCATGGTAGGGGGAAGAGACTGACAGTGAACCACGGAGCTAAAACGGGAAATGAAGCCTGGCAGGCACATTATAACTTACCCAAGGCCTCTGTCTTTACAGATACCCCAGCCCAGAGCAAAGGGGGCTCCAGCAGCCCGGAGTCCTGTTCCCGGCCCTCTTGCAATCCTCCGGAAGCCAAGGAGCGTGAGTCCCCATCCCCTGCAGCCATGCAGCCTGTCCAGCTGCCCAGCCTGGCCTTGACTCCACCGCTGCCTGCCCCTCCACCGCCACCCACGCCGCTGGCGCAGGTGGCACCCTCATCCCCTAGCCCACCTCCTCGACCCACCACCTTAGCCCCAGAACAATCCCTGGACTTTCTGCGTGCTCAGCAGGAGACTGCCAATGCCATCAGAGAGTTGGCTGGCACCCTTCGGCAGGGACTGGCCAAACTGAGCGAGGCCCTCAGCGCCCTGTTACCCCTTCTGCCCGGAACCCCAGCTGATCCGCTGCCTCCGCCCCCACCGCCACCTCTGCCTCCACCTCCCAAGCCAGTCCTGCCGCCACCGGCCCCCAAGGTGGAGATGGCCCCAGAGCCTGTGTCCGTGGTAGCTGCTGTGGTGGATGGGGCTGTAGTGGCAGCCAGGGGAGTGATCATCTCCCCCAGGAGCGAGGAAGGGGTGCCCAAACCACCGCCACCCCCGGCTCTACCCCTTCATCTCCACGACTCGCCACCGCACAAAAGGAAGAAAGGCTTCCCTACAAGGAAGAGGCGGGGCCGCTGGAAGTCTCCGTGAAATCTCCTCCCGTCCACGCTCCTGCCTGCAAACCCCTCTCCGTGCTCGGCGCCGTCGAGGAAGGAGATGCTCTTTGCCCATCCTGGCTGCACCCTGGCTTCCTGCTCTAGGGAAGTGAGCAACCCCACTTCCTGTGCTAGTTAGTGCCTGATTCTCTGGGTGGGACACCCTCAGCCCCGTTCTCTGGTACAGTGGTGTCTGCCTGACTGCCTCCTGTAACCCCAACTTGTAAGCCATCAATCAATTTTATGTTGTTATATTGCCCCTTGTGGGGCGGGAGGGGGAACCTCCTGGCTCTTCGACATGCCTCTTTGCCTAACATTGGCTGTTCTTGACTTGATGAGAAGCTACACCGCGTGGGGGCCTCCCCACTCCCCCAGCCCGGACTGCAGAAGGGTTGGGAGTGTGCTAGGCCAATCAGAATATAGAAGGCAGAGGACTTTAGGGACAGGGAGGTGGAATTCTGGCTGGGGAGGTGTAGGGTGGGTCCTCTGCCTCCCGTGGCTGCGTGGCATGTCTGACCTCCAGAGCTCAGCCCCCCCCACTTTTCTCCTCAGTGCTGACAAGATGTCAATAAACTTATTTTCGTACAATTAACTTGAGGCTCTGAGACAGGCCTTGGAAGTACAGCATTTAGGACTGCTCCACCCATCCCCTGGTAGACCACACCTCCCCAGAGTCACACCTCCAGAATTTGCTCCTCTAAATTTGAACTAACCCTGGTTCTGGAAAGAGTGGAGGTTGTAATCCCACCTACTCAGGTGGCTGAGGGCAAGAAATCTTGAGTTTGACACCAGCCTGGACAACATAATGTATCCAAAAAAAAAAAAAAAAAGGCTCCAACGAATATTACAAACCTCAGATGTAGTTGGGAGGTCGTGTGGGCCTGTGTTAAGAGCAGTTCAGCAAAGCAACTTGGGTAGGTGACTCGGGCAAGGGAAGACAATTGCCCGAGGGTCAGACTTCCAGAAGTATACAGAATAAAAAATATGCTTTTACAGTTTTTAAGAACTTTAAGAAAGGGGATCATGGCTAACACTTGCAATTCCAGTAATAGGGAGGCTGACATAGAAGGATTGCCTTGAGTTCAGGGCCAACCTGTGTTTCAGAGTGAAGCTTTTTTTTTTTTTTTTTTTTTTGGCTTTCCTGGAACTCACTTTGTAGACCAGGCTGGCCTCGAACTCACACTCACAGAAATCCGCCTTCCTCTGCCTCTGGAGTACTGAGATTAAAAGTGTTCGCTACCACCTCCAGGCCTCCGAAGCCTGTCTTTAAGAAAGAAAACAATTGAAGCCAGGCATGGTTATGTATTTTTGAAATATCAGCCCTCAGGAGGTTGAGGCAGGAGGATCTCAAGCTTCACACCAGCCAGCAACCAAAACAGCAACAAAAAATACGGGCCGGTTGTATGTCTCTGCGCTGGAGCACTTAGCATAAGGCCCTGGATTCCATCCCAGCACCAAGATGCAGCAAGAGAACATAAACAAACAGTAGTACGCGAAACCCATGGTTGTGAACATAGTATCTCCCAGGAAACGACAAAAATAGGCAACTCGTTTAAGGCAGAAAAGTGTTAAAATAGTAGCGCAGGTGGCAGGTAAAATTGTGACGCTGAAATAAGCAGAAAGCCGGGGCTGCTGTGACGAGCCTGGCTCCACTGAGTGCAAACCGAATGAATGCAAACCGACAAAGACACTCGGATACTTCTTGAGAGCCATCGGCGGGGGCGGGGACACTCAGGCCGAGCGAGGGGGGAAAAGGCTGATGTGAGCCAACACCTGATGGCATACATCGCTTCTCCCCCATAATCTGGGAGAGAAAACGGGGTGCCCAGAGGCAGGCTGGGCCCACCAGGTCATGTAAGCACTTGAGGGGCTGGCGTGGCTGGCGTCCCCAGCAACCTCCTCTTGACTCCCTCTATCCAAATCCGAGAGCAACAAGCATTCCCCCCAATCCCCCGTAAAGAAAAAAGAAGAAAAAATGCCATCTAGCAAAAAAAAAAAAAAAAGGGGGGGGGGCAAGAATCGGGAAGGCCTCCCCCAACCTTCCAGGCAGAGGAAGTGCGTCAGTGCGTCCATCTCGCAGAGCATTTTGGGAATTGTAGTGCGATTGGGGGGAGCGCGGGGAAGCGGACTGTGTAACCCTTTGGAGACCAAAGCGCCTGCACAACTGGAGCCGACTCGGAAAGCGCTCAGCGCCCCCTCCTTCGACAGATGAGGCCCTGGCTCCGGAGCCTTCGGTCCTCTCCTCATCCTGTGGCATGCGGGCCTCCCTTGAGGCTCGCACCCCTGGGGGAGGACAAAGTGGCTTGGAGACACCCCTTTCCAACACGGTCGCCTGCTTCCCGGTCCCTTGAAAGCATCCAATCAGAACCTCTCCGCCCCATCTCAAAAAAGCTGCTGCCTCCCTCACCCGTCATTGGCCCTGCTTGGAGGGGCGGGATTCTCAGAGAGGGCAAGACTCTTCTCTGAAACTGCTCAGCAAATCAGAGCAGCAGCAGAAAATGCTCGCCGGGGTTCTGGGCCTGGAGTTCCAGCACTGCAGCCCCGCCGCTAGGGATGCTGATGCAGGAGGGCCGCAGCCAGTCTCAAGCCAGCCTAGCTTATCGACGCTGGCCTTCTCAGGCCAGCCTAAGCTAAAATCCAAAGTCTCAACATCAGAAGGCGGGAAAAAAAAAAAAATGAATGCCCAGCACTTGTCCTCCCCAAGCATTTATGAACCCACGATCCGTCCCCTGGACCCCCGTGTTGCGAACCCAGGCGAGCCACAAGAAAGGAAGCACGCAGGGGCCAGGCGCGCGCCCACTCTTCTTTTCTTTTCTTTTCTTTTCTTTCCCGCCACTGCTTTCTGCCCAAGTCCCCTTTAAGAAGCAGCCCCGACGGGACTACATTTCCCAGAAGGCTTTGCCCGCGCGTTATGTAACTTTCCCTGCGAAGCGGCCTCTGGGGCAGAAGAAGGAGGTGGAGGCGGCGGCGGCGGCCGTTGCAGCGGCGTCGGCGGCGGCGGGGCGAGCGGCGGGGCGAGCGGCGGGAGCCCGGGGCGGCGGCGCCCGAGGCCCATCGGGGGAGCTGGAGCTGTGCATCCTGACTCACGGTGCGGACCGGAGGAGGGCGCCGACGTGCGTGCTCGCGGCTTGCCTTTTCCACGGGAGGCGGGAGTGAGGAGGAGAGAAGAGGAAAAAAAAAGAGAGAGAGAGAGAGAGAGAGAGAGAGGAAAAAAAAAAAAAAGGCTCAGGGCCCAGGGGGCGTGGAAGGGGGGCCGGGCCTGAATCCGGCGGGGAGGCCGAGCGCAGCCGAGCCGAGGCCGGACCGAGCGAGCAGCGGCTCGCACGCCCGATCCCCGGGGCCCGGCGGAGCGAACGTGGGCGGCGGGTGCACCGCGGGGGGCCCCCGGCGGCTCTCCGGGGGTTCGGGGGGGGGATCGGTGGCGCGGCGGCGGTGCGGTGTGGTGGTGGTGGGGCGCCATGGCTTCGGTGCAAGCGTCCCGCCGCCAGTGGTGCTACCTCTGCGACCTGCCCAAGATGCCTTGGGCCATGGTGTGGGACTTCAGCGAGGCCGTGTGCCGCGGGTGCGTGAATTTCGAGGGCGCCGACCGCATCGAGCTGCTCATCGACGCCGCCCGCCAGCTCAAGCGCAGCCACGTGCTCCCCGAGGGCCGCTCGCCGGGACCCCCGGCCCTCAAGCACCCGACCTCCAAGGACCTGGCCTCGGCGGGCACCCAGGGCTCCCAGTTGCCGCCCCCGCAGGCCCAGGCGCAGCCATCGGGGACCGGAGGTAGCGTCTCGGGCCCGGAGCAGCGCTACGACCGGGCCACTTCGTCGAGCCGCTTGGCGCTGCCCTCGCCGGCCCTGGAGTACACCCTGGGGTCCCGCCTGGCCAACGGGCTGAGCCGCGGCGACGAGGCGGTGGCCGAAGGGGCTCGCCGGGCCCTGCTTGGCTCCATCCCCAGCCTGATGCCCCCCGGGCTGCTGGCAGCTGCGGTGTCTGGCCTCGGAGGGCGAGCCCTGACGCTGGCACCTGGCTTGAGCCCGGCCCGTCCACTCTTCGGCTCCGATTTCGAGAAGGAGAAGCAGCAGAGGAATGCGGACTGTTTGGCAGAACTGAACGAGGCCATGCGCGGCCGGGCGGAGGAGTGGCACGGGCGCCCCAAGGCTGTGAGGGAGCAGCTACTGGCGCTGTCTGCCTGCGCCCCTTTCAACGTCCGCTTCAAGAAGGACCACGGGCTGGTGGGAAGGGTGTTCGCCTTCGATGCCACCGCCCGCCCCCCCGGCTACGAGTTCGAGCTGAAGCTCTTCACCGAGTACCCCTGCGGCTCCGGCAACGTGTACGCGGGGGTCCTGGCGGTGGCCCGCCAGATGTTCCACGATGCCCTCCGGGAGCCGGGCAAGGCCCTGGCCTCGTCGGGCTTCAAGTACCTCGAATACGAACGCCGCCACGGCTCAGGGGAATGGCGCCAGCTGGGAGAGCTGCTCACCGACGGGGTCCGCAGCTTCCGAGAGCCCGCTCCTGCCGAGGCCCTGCCTCAGCAGTACCCAGAACCGACCCCGGCTGCTCTGTGTGGCCCGCCACCTCGAGCCCCCTCCAGGAACCTGGCGCCCACGCCACGCCGGCGCAAGGCGTCCCCCGAGCCCGAGGGCGAGTCAGCCGGGAAGATGACCACGGAGGAGCAGCAGCAGCGGCACTGGGTGGCACCGGGTGGCCCCTACTCCACGGACACGCCTGGTGTGCCCTCGCCCATCGCCGCCCTCAAGAATGTGGCCGAAGCCCTGGGCCACTCACCCAAGGACCCTGGTGGGGGTGGAGGCCCGGTGCGCACAGGGGGAGCCAGCCCAGCCGCCTCCTCCACGACCCAGCCACCAAGCCAGCATCGCCTGGTGTCGCGCAACGGAGAGGCAGAGGTCAGCCCCACGGCCGGGGCTGAAGCTGTCAGCGGGGGTGGTAGCGGCACAGGGGCGACCCCTGGAGCCCCCTTGTGCTGTACCCTGTGCAGAGAGAGGCTGGAAGACACCCACTTCGTGCAGTGTCCCTCGGTACCCGGACACAAGTTCTGCTTCCCCTGCTCTCGAGAGTTCATCAAAGCTCAGGGCCCAGCTGGAGAGGTGTACTGCCCCAGCGGAGACAAGTGTCCGCTGGTGGGTTCCTCCGTTCCCTGGGCCTTCATGCAGGGCGAGATCGCTACCATCCTTGCTGGAGACATCAAGGTCAAGAAAGAAAGGGACCCCTAGGCCGCCAATGCCATCGATAGGCTACTTACCCCGCCCCCCCTAGACCACCCACCGCAGTTCTTGCGGATAAATTATTCCCTACCCCGCCCAGCCCAGTACCGCCCTAACCTGTGTATATACCCTCTTCCCCTACCCGGATGGATCCCCTAGGGTAGATGCATTGTGGGTGGGGGGAGAGCTTGTGGCTCCTGTCAGAGCAGGCGTTTGGAGTTCCTGGGTCCCTCCGATTTCCTTCTCCTTTCTTGGCTTGGCTTTTTCTGCTGTTGGTAGTTGGGGAGAGAGATGCCCCGCTTGTCCTCGAGGGGAGGTCTCCTGAGAACTCGCTCTTTATAAACGAAGCAAAAGCATTTTATTGCTCCCCTCTCCCACCCTTTCCCTCCTTCAATAAACCGAAAGATGGTTTTTTTTTTTTTTTTTTTTTTTTTTTTTAAATCCTCTCCCCTCCTTCCCCTCCTTCCCCTCCCCTTCACGGTCCCTTTAGTTGTGTGAGATGCTGCGCCCCCTTCGGGACTGGACGTGTCCTGCGAGAAGGTGGACTTCTGCTATGTGACCACGGGGTGGCGCCCTTTGTCCAGCGGGCGGCTGTTTGTAGTGTACGTTTGCTGTGCTCATTAAAAGGTGTAGTCGAGGCTGGTGTTGCAGACGATGGAACTGAGGTTCTGATAGGGTTTGACTCCCGCGTGGGGAGCGCAGACAAGCCGGGGAGTAGGTATGCGCTGTAGCTGGCCGGTACTCTGAATGTGGGAACCATCGGAGGAGGGGACAGGAAGAGGGGCACTTCCTAGACCAATTTACGTGAAGGTGTATTTCTAGGGTAACTGCCCTGGGTAGAGTAAGTTTTACTTTCCCCGGGCAAACAGGGTAACTGGAAGCAGGGTGATGGTGCCTGAGAGGCGAACACACCCGAGAAACCTATCCTGGGTTCACGTCTTTCATCTGGGGACATGGCAGCCACCCTAGAACACCCAGGAGCTAAGTAAAAGGCTCTCAGCCGCCGCGGCTGCTTCTGATGTGTGCACGGCCTTGTCCCGCACCTGTCCTGGGTGACTGATCATTAACCAGGATTTCCTGCTCGCTGACGTCACGGGGCGGGGTCTGGGGGGCCTAGGCAGGTTGTGGCAAAACAGGGGTTAAAAAGATGGGGCGGCCCCAGGAAACCTGCCCGCTTCCCACTGCTATCCTGGCTCGCAGATTACTTACTGGAAGGGCGAGCCAAAGGGGTAGCAGATGTGCGGTGAGAGTCAAGGGCAGGCCTGTGTCCAGCCCTGACACCCAAGGGTGCTCCTAATCTCCCTCCCAGGTGTTCCCTAGCCTGAACATGAAAGGCTGCCACATGCCCTTCGGTGTGCTACTTGGGTGCCCCCCGTCCCCATTCACCTGAAGACAAATGTCACACACACATACACACCCGGTATCTTCAGGATCCTGAGTTCCTGAACTCGGGTTCCGTTTCCCCCACCCCAGTGGTGAACGTTCAAGTTCGTAGGCAACCCGGGCACTACCAGCCTGGGGCTCAGGGCAGGGCTAGGAAAACCACCCCTGATAAAAATACACCAGGTAATAGGCCACACCAGGATGGCGCTTGATGGAGGGCCCTTCTTTCGGAAGTCTCCCTGGTCGATCAGGGCTGCATCCCCAAGTAGTGGGGCACTCACCCAACCCCCCCAAAAATCATCAGGGATAGCGGCCAACCCACACCTGGCCACTCTGCTCCAGGAAGGCCTCACAGCTGTGGAAGACACCTGGTCCTTTAAGAGCAGCTGGTAGGTGGGTGGGGGGCAGGGGAGTCACCCCCAGCCTGCCTGCTGTGTATTTTAGATAGGGGTTGGGTTAACTATTAACAGAACAGACAGGCTGACCTGTGTGGGTGTGGGGGGGGCTGGGTCAGTCCCCCTTCCCCCAGTGCCCAGGTGGGGTAAGGGTGGAGGGATTTGGGGTTTGTTTTTGGGGACCATGGAGTAGACAGACAGAATGAGAAAAATGCTGCAGAAAGACCCAGAAACGGGGGGGGGGGAGCTGGAAAGATGGTTTAGCAGTTAAGAGCACTAGCCGTTCTCCCAGAGGACCCGAGTTCAATTCCCAGCACCCACATGGCAGCTCACAGCTGTCTGTAACTCTAATTCCAGGGGATCGATCTGATAACCTGCATGCAATACAATAAAGTTAAATTATTTTTAAAAAAAGATCCAGAAAGAGGTGATGAAGAGAGGAGCAAGAGACCAGTTAGTAGGGGCTGGGGGTGGGGGGCTCAGCTGGTAGAAGCCCTGCCTAGAGCCTTGCAGTGAGGGGCTGGGTGGCAGAGAGCTTGCCTGAGGTCCACCAGTAAAGAACTGGGGGCGTGGCTCAGTGGCACCTGCCCAGGATCTCCCCGTGAGGGTCTGGGAAGCTTGTTCCCCTTCCTAAGCATCTGGGAGGCCATGGCTTCCATCCCAACACCACCAAAGGGAAAAAAAAAAAAAAAAAGTGATTCACTGAGCCAGAGACATGGAGAAAAATAAGAGAGAACCTGGAAAATGAGGCAAAAATGGAAAACAGCCAAGTGGTGGTGTTACACACCTTTAGTCCCAATACTTGGGGGGAAGTGGTGGGTGGATCTCTGAGTTCAAGGCCAGCCTGGTCTACAGAGTGAGTTCCAGGACAGCCAGGGCTACACAGAAACCCTGTCTCTAAAAACCAAAAAGAAAAAATAAATGAGGAAAAGAAACGCTTAGAGAAATGTGTTTAATGGAGAGAGAGATGCACAGAGATGCCCGTCCCAGGCTGGGAGGGTGGGATGCAGAATGGGGATACCCATAATCCCAGCACTCGGGAGGCTTCGGCAGAAAGATCGACACAAGTTCTAGGCCAGCCTGGGCTGCATGGGAGCAGTTCATCTCAAAAAGCAAACAAAGGAGAAAAGAACAAAAAGCAGGTAGGCAACACCAAGACTTAAAACTTGTTCAAGCTAGGAAGTTTCCAGAAAGAGAAAGCCGAAGACCTCTGGGAAGAAGGAGAAGGCCAGGCCTGTCCTGGATCCTTGGTTGCCCGCCTGGCTAGTGGCTAGTTCTTCCTTATCTGACCAGCTTAGATCACTGTCACCTCATCCAGTAAGACTCCCAGGCTGCCTAAAAGGTCATTTCTGAGTTTGCACAGTCCCCCCTCTACTCCCTTACCCCAGCCTTGCCCGTTTTGGGCCATGCTGGACTGTGAGCCCCCTAAGGGGAGGGCCAGGGCTTTCTTGGTTACCACTGTGTCCACAACATTACCCAGCCCAGGGCTGGCTTAAGGGCTGCACAAATAAACGGGACCCTTGCCCTCTATAAAAATCTCAGCCACCATCGAGTGATAAGTCCTGGGTCAGAGGCTGCAGTGTAGGATGGGTGCGTGATTGCAACTACTCTTCCCAAAAACTCAAATGAGAGACACAGACCCTTCAAACATGACAGCCCTAGGAGCTCAAGTCACAAGAAAAGACAGGCCAGGCAAAGGGATCACCGGTTGATATTCTTAGAACGGGTTCGTTGAGCAAGCCTAGAGAAATCCGTGTGGCTGACATGTGCAAAGGCCCTGAGGTGGTAAGCTGCTTGGTTCCACCCAGAAGCAGCCATAGACAGGCAGACTCACAGACATACCCACCCCCACCCCACCCCCCAGTGAGAAAGGCCACCTAAGGACCTGAGGGCAACCAGGGGCGACAGATACAGCCAGCAACATGCAGGAGAAAGCCTATTCTTTACAGAACTTTCCCCAAGGAGAAAGCCTCCCAGGCCGTGGAAAAAAGTTCTGGGTCCCCCCGACTGCCTCCCTGTGCCCTGCCCACTCACACCTCAGGCAGAGGAAGCTGGCAAGCCCCACAGGAACCTTTGTGTGGGGTGGGGGGGGCAGTGAATGGGGCGGGTGGCAGGGACGAAGGGAGAGGAGTGGCGGGCAGCGGGCAGCGGCTACACAAAGGCCCCAGTGTCTGCCCCTCCTGCCCCCATACAGATATAAATAAGATGTGCATATACCTTTTTATATATATACCAGCGGGCTGGGGCAGAGGCTGGGGGGGGGGGCTCTCTGTCCCTGAAGGGCCAAGACTCGAACTAAGAGAACAGGAGGGAGAAGCTTCAATGATGAGAAGCAGCCTGAGAGCCCAGACTTGGAAAGCGACACAATAGCGGATTCTGAAAGTTGGAGACCAATCTGAGCAAGAAAGTTGGCTGGCGAGAAGAAAAAGGAGAGACTGACAGAATGAAGGAAAGGGCCGTGGCAGGGAAAGTCAGAGCCGCAGGACCTCGGGCAAAAGGAAGTAGTAGGTACAGAAGGAAAGCAAGAGATTAAAATACAGGAGCATGGGTGTGGTGGCCTGTAACCCCAGCACCTGAGAGGTGACGTTAAAAGGAACACGAACTTAAAAGTCCTCCTGGCCTACAAACTGAGTGTGAGACCAGCCTGGGCTATGTATCTCAAATAAACAAAAGGACACACACACACACACACACACACACACACACACTCCATTAAAAAAGGCTAAGGCTAGGCATGTAGTTCCCTTGGCAGAGTGTTTGTCTAGTGTGGGAGAAACTCTGGGTTCAATACCCATCACCCCCCTAAGCTGGGCATGGTGGTTCATGCTTGTATTGTCAACAATTAGGGCAATAGAAGGAGGAGGAACAGGAGTCCAAGTCATCCCCAGTTACATAGTGAACTCCAGGCTAGCCTAAGCTACAAGCATCTGGTAGGTGGTGACCCCTTTGGGATCAAACAACCATTTCACAGGGGTCACTTGGGAACAAAGGCATATAGAATATTTACAGCTCATTATGGAATAGCAACGAAAATAATTTTAGGATTGGGGTCACCACAACAAGAGGAATTGTATTAAAGGGTCTCAGCATTAGGAAGGTTGAGAACCGCACCAATCCTGAGAGAGAAAAACAGAGACACGGACAGAGACCAGGCTGAGGCCAAAACTGGGACTGTGGGTGCAGGGTGGCTGGGGGCATGTCAGTGGGCTGCGGTCCAGCTGGGCTGGGAGCAGCTCTAAGAGTAAGGAACAGAGGTGAGGGAGGTGCCCTGGGCCTCCGGATCCTCGTGTTTACCTGAGGCAGGCATGGCAAACAGGCGTCCAACCTGGACCACAGTAGCCAGGGTAGGCTGGGCTGGGCCGGGCCGCAGTCCTGGCACCAGTGGGCCCCGACACGCCCACCTGTGGCCTGAGTGGTGAGTAACACACACTGGCACCAGGGTAGATGGTGACACATTCGTGGACAGACACAGTGACGCACAGTGACCAATATAGGCAGATCTGCAGTGACAGGTCTGGGGGACCCAGACGCAGTGTCTCACAGACACACAGAGTGTTTTTATGCATAGGCCCGGTGACAGACAATGGCAACAGAAGCACACACAACGATACACTAAAAGACACTCAGAACAAGAGAGAAGCAACATCAAATGACCCTAAGAAAGACAAAAAGCCGTATGAAGAACACAGCTCAACACACACACGCTCACGCACACGCATACACACATGCACACACACACACACAGGTGAACGGCCCAGACTGCTGGCCTCTGTATGTGTGGCTCCTGCCATACCAAGTTGTGGCAGGAAGGTACCCTACAGAACAGTGGAGGTCCAGGGCACTGAGTCTAGGCCAGATGGCCTGCCTAGGACCCCAATAATTAGCTGGGTGACATTGATCAAGTCAAGACACCTTTCTATCTCGTTTTTTTTCCCCATAATAAAGCGGGGGGGGGGCTAGAAAATGATTATTCAAATTACTCATTACTTGTCAAGTTAGGGGTTTTTTTTTGTTGTTTTTCTTAAGAGACACAGACTCACATGTAGTCTACGTCGGCCCCAAACCAGTAACCCTCCTGCCTCTCTACCTCCTGAGTGCTGAGGCCACAGGCGTGTGAGAGCCACCAGGCTGGGGCCACTTGTATGGCCATTGTCTCATCTCCAAGTATCCCAAGTAGGGACCCGCCACCTAGCCTCAGTTTCCCAACCCCGGGGAGGGAGGGGGTGCTTTTTCTTAGACTATGTCACCTCAACCCCAACAACCCACCCCCCCACCCCCCATTCCCGACCCATCTCTCATCCCCGGCGTCCTCCTGTCTGTCCACGCATGTGCCCACGTCCGGGCAGTGGTACTTTTCCACGCTGGACACCAGCCGAGTGTCCCCGGGGGTGGGGTGGGGTGGGGAGTGGAGGGTCACACCTGCCCACGCCAGGCGAGCTGGTGGCCACCAGACACCCCAACGGACAGGACAGACGGACGGGACGGCCCCACCCTCCTCCTCCTCCCCTAAGGACCCTACTACAACAACGCCCCGCTCGCCCAGCCTCTCTCGGGCCACCTGAGGTCCCCAGGGGGGCAGCCTGAGTGGGGCCCGAGCCTGGGGACAGGAAGCCCCGGGCCAGGCTGTCCTGAAAGCCTCTTTCAACCTGGGGCCTCCTCCCGCCGCCACCGGCTCCTCCCGCGGAATAATATTTGGGCTGTTGGCCGGGGGGTGGGGGGGGCGGGGGCCAGATCCGGAGGCCGCCGGGGAGAAGCCAGAAACCGCAGGGCTTCCTGCCTCGGGCCGGAGACCCCCAGCCCCGGGGGGAGGGAGGGCCGGGGCCCGGGGAGACTGAGGGCCTTTCTCTCGGCCCCAGTTGTTTTTTCCAGGAACCGGGAGGAATTCCCCAGGACGAGCCAGGCTGGTGGGACCGCTGACGACTGGGAGCCAGCAGGGCAAAGGGGGGGGGCGGGGGGCGGCGCGGGTGACACGCGGTCCTCCGGGCAGGGCAAGGCGGGGACCAGCGACAGAAATAGAGGGACCCAGGGCCTGCCAGGAGGCAGGTAGAGGCGGAAACTCTGAACCAGGAGAGAGAGAGAGAGAGAGGGAGGGAGGAAGGGAGGGAGGGAGGCCAGAGAAGTGAGCTAAGGGGGAGGGGATGCATGCATGCGGACGACAGGACCAGAGTGACCCAGTGGACCTGGCTCGCTCAGTAGGTGAGCGCTTGCCTGGCATGCTCCAGGTGCCCGCGGGCTTCTATCTATCCCCGGCGCCCAATACACCATACAGAATAAATCGGCATAAACCAGGCGTGCACTCCTGTAATCCTGGCACCGGGGAAGGCAGAAAGAAGCAGGACTGCCACGAGTCTGAGGGCCCCCAGACTAGACTGTGAGACCCTTTTTCTTTTTTTTTTCAAAAATAAGTTCAAAGAAAAAATTCACACCACACCACACACACACACACCAAGTCTTATTCTATCCTTTCCCTTTCTCCCCCGCCCCCAAATTGAATAGCCCATAGTTGTTTCCATAGGTTCCAGGAGCCTCAGAGCTCCAGGTAGGTAGGTAGGGGTGTGTGTGTGTGTGTGTGTGTGTGTGTGTGTGTGTGTGTGTGTGTGCAAAGTGGGGGTAGGGCAATGGCCTTGGTCACTTGCAAAGCCACCTCCCCTCTGGCTCCGCTGCTGCGGGGGCTGCTATCTATGAACAAACTGTCCTTGGGGTCAGGGACAACAAAGAGCCAAAGGTCACATTGCTGTTTTCCCCCAGCCCTTCCCCCATAGAGGCCACCAGCTGTCTGGGATAGGAAGGCGATCACAGGAACACGAAATTTCGGTGTTTGAGACCCACAGGGGCCACCAAGGAAAAGAGACACTCAGAAATCGAAAAGGTGCCTTTTTAATGGTCAAACAGCCAGTACCCCAAGTCCCAGGCAAGAGCTTGACCTCAGTAAGAGCTCCCCACACCCGAACCAGTCCTGTCTCACATCCAGGGTGGGGATGGGCTTCACAGAAAAAAAAAAAAAAATCACAGGGTCTTCTCATCTCTACCCCTCACCCAACCCCCACCAAGGAGACGGTGATGACAGGCCTGTGGTGACCCTCGTGGTGCATAGCAGCATGCTGAGATGTCACCTGGCCAATGTGATGGCTTTCCATGCATCCAGTGTGTCCAAAAAGACATCGTGTGATAAGGTGGCCAACTTGGCATCTGTCTGCCAAAAAAAAAAAAAAGTGATCCCAGCAGACAGTGGGCCAAAGAAGACATGGCTGGCACGACGTGACGGTCCCACACTCAAAAGGCTAATCAAGATGTCCAGCACAGCATCCAAAGAGCCAAACAAGATGTCACCCGACATGGTGACCCAATGGCTTCACTCAATATGGAAGCTTTCACAGAACACCCAGTATTGCTGCCTACACAATACCCCCACCCAAGGCCCTGTCAGGGAGTCCATGGCAGTTACCACAGTAGCCAACAGGTCACCACAGTAATAGACCAAATAAGATGTTAAAACAGTGGGACAAGCAAATGTGGGACGGGAAGGACCAGAGCCCAAGAACCCAGTGTCCATCGCAGCTAACCCCCACTACCATGTTTCCAATTGCCCTGCTAGGATGCGTTAAGCAGAGAGCGGGAATACAGGTTCTGGTAGTAGACCCCTGGCTCCCCACCCTCAGCCCCGTAGCCCCCAAACCCCACATCCAGTTTGGAAGGTGCTGGTGTCTGTTCCGACATCAGGTTGTTGATAGAGAAAGGGTGGTTAAAGTTGTAGGGTGCATCCAACTTGAGTTCCCCTGGGAGCTCCAGGCCAGTGAAATAGGGCGTAGAGGAAGGAGAGGCGCAGTCCAGACCCCTCACTTCTTCCCCACTCTGGGCCTCGGGCTCAGAAGGCGTAGGCTGGGGCTGAGCCTGGGGGGTGACTACTGTGGCAGCTGGGGTGCTGGCGGCGGCAGAGGTGGCTGACCCCACCGCGCCATTCCTGGTGGCCGAAGCCGCCCCGTTTCCTTTCTTTGCCTTCTCCTCCAGTTTGAAGCGTTTCTGACGACGAAGGTAGCAGCCGTTCTCAAACATGTTCCCGGAGCTGGGGTGGAGGGCCCAGTAGGAGCCTTTGCCTGGCTTGTCCGGGGAGCGTGCCACCTTGACGAAGCAGTCATTGAAGGACAGCGAGTGGCGGATGGAGTTCTGCCAACGTTGCTGGTTCTCCCGGTAGTACGGGAAGAGGTCCATGATCCATTGGTAGATCTCGCTCAGGGTCAGCATCTTGCCTGGCGCCTGCTGGATGGCCATGGTAATGAGAGAGATGTAGGAGTACGGTGGCTTGGCGTGGGCCAGGGGCCGCCGGTACCCCTTTGCCATCTCCTTTCCATGTGCCAGCCCGGGACCCGGGGTTCCATACCCGGAAGCACCGCTCCCGCTGTTGCCACCGGCACCCAGGCCTGGGAAGGTGGGCCCCAGGGGTGCTGTCGGGGCCGGGGGTGCCAGGGGTCCTGTGGGCAGCGGGGAGGCTTGAAGCCCTCCTGGAGGGTAGGGAGAGCCGAGAGGGTTCAAGGTCATATAGGAGTTGAGAGGGGCCATGGTGGGCACGGGAGTCACTGGAGAGTACACCTGCAGCGAAAGAAACAGAGATGCTTCAGTGGCTCGTGTCTCTCTCCTTCTGCAAAGGAGCTCCTGAGTACCGGTCCCCTTCAGTGTTCTTAAGGATAGTCTCACATGGCCCAAACCTTGTACTTGCTGGGAAGCCAGGTGTGGCCGTCGTAATACCCAGCTCGAGGGTCTGTCTTGTACACCCCCTCCCCACACCCTTTTTTTGGGGGGGGCTTTCAAGACAGGATTTCTCTGTGTAACAGCCCTGGCTGTCCTTGAACTCACAGAGATCCACCTGACTCTGCCTCCCGAGTGCTGGGATTAAAGGCGTGGGCCACCAACACCCAGCTCTGTTTTGCCTTTTCTTCTATGTTTGGTTGTGAGCCTAGCCTTTAACAGCTGAGCCATCTCTCCAGCCCTGTTTTGCTTTCTCTCTGAGTCCCTTCCGTCATTACCTTCATCTAGAAGTAGCTGCCACCCCAAATGCTGTCCCCTTCCTTCATGGTCACGTTTGAACTTTTTTATAAAGTATAGGGGCTCTGAAATACCCTGGGGGAGTCTCTGAGACCATTTTCAGGTATCCACCAAGTCAAGGCCATTTTCATTTTTGTTGTTTAGAGACAGGGTCTTACTGTGTAGACCAGGCTAGCTTCGAACTCACAGAGATCTGCCGGGCTCTGCCTCCTGAGATTAAAGACATGCGCATTTTCAAAATCACAGTAAACTATCAGTTCTAGCGGGCGTGGTGGTACAGGCCTGTAATCCCAACTACCTGGGAGTCTAATAAGCACAAATTCAGGGCCAGCCTGGGCTTCAGAGAGACTTCTAGGGCAGCCTGGAAAACTTACTAGGATATTGTCTCAAAATAAATAAAAAGGGCAGGCAGTATGGCTCAGTGGTAGAGCTCCTGCCTAGAATCCCCCAGTGAGGGGATGGGGGCGTGGCTCAGTGGTAGAGCTCCTGCCTAGAATCCCCCCAGTGAGGGGCTGGGGGTGTGGCTCAGTGGTAGACTGCTTACCTATCATACAGGAGGGCCTGGACTCTCTAGCAAAATCAAAAAAGAAAAATTTTGTCAACCTTTTGTACCTTCTTTCAAATGAGTGTATAATGAGCTTTTCATTGATCTGTGACATCTGCCATTGCAATAGACCAAAGGTCTAGCATGTAATCTTATAACTTGCCAGCTGTGTGGCAAAAGTAGGAGATAATGTCTTCTCACTAAGTTTTATTTATTTGTCTTAGAAACAGGACCTCGCTGTGTGGCTAATGCTTCTCTCTCTCAGGCTCGCTGTCCTTTTTAAACAGCATCTGAAACCCCTTAGTTATCCTAATAAACGACTGCTCTTTTAAACTCGATCTTTAAGGGCCAGCTGCTGGTGGTGTGGGTGGCAATGCACAGCTTTAGTTCCAGCACTTGGGAGGCAGAGGCAGGAGGATCTCTGTGAGTTCGAGGTCAGCCTGGTCTACAGAGTGATTTCCAGGACAGCCAGGGCTACACAGAGAAACCCTGTCTGAAAAATAGTGATAACAACAACTAACTAAATTAGGGGCCAGCAAGTGGCTCAGTGGGTTAAGATGCTTGCCCCCAAGCCTCTAGACACGAGTTCGAACCTCAGGACCCGACTGGTGGAAGCACAGAACCGATTAAAAGTTGTCCTCTGACCTCCACATATGTGCCAATACATCTGTGTGGTCACATATATATACAAACAACATACATATACAAACAACAAGTTCGGTTTTAAGCTACATGAATGCATATTTTTAAATTTATTTATTTTTCCTCAAGACAGGGTTTCTCTGTAGCATTGGAGGCTGTCCTGGAACTAGCTCTTGTAGACCAGGCTGGTCTCGAACTCAGAGATCCGCCTGCCTCTGCCTCCCGAGTGCTGGGATTAAAGGTGTGCACCACCAACGCCCGGCCAAATTTAATTTTTTTTAAGTTCTACTTTTGAATACAATAATAATCAATCTCAGATCAGCAGAAACTGATAGGGAAAGGGAGGGGTCAGGAGGCTACCTGGCAAGCCTCTGAAAAACAAAACCATGAAATTGTTTGGGGTCTCCAATATTTATTGGTTTTGTTTTTGGGACAAGGCTTCTCTGTGTACCCCTAGCTGTCCTGGAACTGGCTTTGTAGACCAGAGATCTGCCTGTCACTGCCTCCCGAGTGCTGGGATTAAAGGCGTGGCACTCCCTGCTTCTTCAACAATTTTTTTTAATAGTGAAAGAGGTTTGAGGGCTGTCGAGATGGCTTAGCAGTTAAGAGCAGGTGCTGTTCTTCCCAAGGGCAGGAATTCGGTTCCCAGCACACACACTGAACACCTCAAAACTGCCTATAATTCTAGCCCCAGGGGATCTGACACCTTTCTGGGGCATCTTCCCTCACAGACACACAACCACGCGCATAGACATATTTAAAATAATCTTTTAAGTAGCTTTGGAGCCTATCCTGGCACTTGAAGACCAGGCTGGCCTCGAACTCACGTAGATCCGCCTGCCTCTCCAGTGCTGGGATTAAAGGTGTAATAATAGGTTTTAAATGTCTCCTTGCTGGGAACGGTGGCACCTGCCTTTAATCCCAGCACTCTGGAGGCCCACACAGGTGATCAACACCAGCCCGGGTACACTACATAGCAACTTCCAGACTGGCCAGGGCGTGCGTGCGTGCGTGCGTGCGTGTGTGTGTGTGTGTGTGTGTGTGTGTGTGTGTGTGTGTGTTCTGATCCCCCCAAAAAAGAGGCTCTGATCACAGTAAAATTGAGACATCAAATCAATTATTTGATTTGAAAATAATCAAGAAACTAATCAGAATTAGCCAAGTCAGCCGGAAAATTGATTTATGTAACAAATCAGCAGTTTTCCATTTTTTTCTTGTTCTTCTGTGTTTTTTTTAAATTTATTTTATTTATATGATTGTTTTGCCAGCCTGCGTGCCCGACAGGTAGGAAGGAGGCCAGAAGAGGGAGTCGGATCTCTATTTCCTGCAAGTGGTCTCTCTCCAACTGCATGTGTGCATGGGACACACAGACAGACACACACGCACACTCATGCAGGCAGGAAGAAACACATGAGGGAATACACACATGTTCAAACACACACACGCATATGGGTACTTACATAAATAAATGAAATAAAATATAAAGAAAGTAAAAAAAATTACAAAATGTGGGAAATGTTCACATAGGGGAACGCATGTCCTTAGCTTGGTGAGATAAGGTACATGCTGCTGTGTCTTCCACAATCACACTGGCAGGCTCACACCCGTGATCCCCGGCCAGGCAGGAGGATCAGTATAGACTGAGTTGCTTTTTCTGATAACAAATCAGCATCTGCATATTTTTTTCAGCTAGCCCAGAGGCATTTGTTCGATTGTGTTTGAACTCGCTCTGGAGACCAGGCTGGCCTCAAACTCACAGAGATCTACCTGCTTCTAGCTCCCTAGTGTTGGGATTAAAGGTGTGCTCCACCACTGCACCTCCATTGCTTTCTTTAAAGCAGGGTCTTGCTATGCAGCCCACGCTGGTCTCTGACTCCTTCTGCAGCAGCCTCAGCATCCCTAGTGCTGGGATTACAGGTAGGCACGGCCATACCCAGCTCTAACAGGTATTTGTCCACCATCTACACTGTGCTAGGAACTGACTCAAGCATTTCACAGGCATTGTCTCTAGTCTGTACAAACATACTTGTGTGCTATTATTACTGTAGTATTATTTTCATGTTCTATGGTTAGTGCAGACTTGAATCCCAGATTCACAATACTAGGCAGGAGCTCTATCACTGAGCCACGCCCTCAGCCCCTCCCTGGGGGATTCTAGGCAGGGGCTCTACCACTGAGGGACACCCCTAACCCCTCTAACTCCTCACTGGGGGATTCTTTTTTTTTTTCTTTTGGTTTTTTTGAGACAGGGTTTCTCGGTGTAGCTTTCGAGCCTGTCCTGGAACTCGATCTGTGGACCAGGTTGGCCTCGAAGTCACAGAGATCCTCACGCCTCTGCCTCCTGCGTGCTGGGATTAAAGGTGTGTGCCACCACCGCCTGGCCTCACTGGGGGATTTGTTTTGTTTTGTTTTGTTTTTCGAGACAGGGTTTTTCTGTGTAGCTTTGGAGCCTATCCTGGCACTTGCTCTGGAGAGCGGGCTTGCCTCGAACTCACAGAGATCCGCCTGCCTCTGCCTCCCGAGTTCTGGGATTAAAGGGGTGCTCCACCAATGCCCGGCTCACTGGGGGATTCTATACAGAGGCTTTAGCGTTGAGCTACACTCCTTGAAAGTTGTTTTGACAGATGAGTCGGCTCTGGCTTCAGAGAAACTGTCAGTGGGTGAGAGTCACAGGGAAAGGAAGAGGAAGAATCTTGGTAGTCTACAACCAGAGTCTGACGGGTGTCCTGGACCGCGCTATGAAAACAGCAGTGAGGACCACCAGAAGTGCCTGACCTTGTGGAGCTGCGTCCAGCAGTAAGTCAGTGATTCCCAAAGAGCAGGGGACACACTCAGCATGCTGGACGGTCCTTCTCTTTCTGGATATACCTACCCTGTCTACCCACTGTCCTCTCTCCGGTCTTCCCTAAGCCTGGTCACCCTCTCGTCTCTGGGGCTGGGATCTCATGGCATGGGAGGGGACCTTAGACTTGATACTGATTGAATGGAAACCACCTGGCTTCTGGTTCTCTTGACACTGTGAGAATTAGCTGGACCCGAGGTCCAGAGAACAAAGGGACCTGTCAGAACAGCTTAGGGAGTCAGGGACAGGTGGCAGCTACCTGCGCCTTCCTCCACCAGTCTCTCCTTCCTCCCTTTGGCAAGAGTGCCACGAAGCCCAGGCTAGCCTTGAACTAACCCTAGGATAACCTGGAACTCCTGATTCCTCTGCCTCTACCTCCCAAATGCTGCCATTACAAGCATTGGGCATTACACCTGGTTTATATCATGGTAGGGAATCAAACCCAGGACGGTCTGCATATGAGGCAAACATTTTACCTATAGCGCGCTACAGCTCCAGATAGCTTTTCAAAAATTAAAAAAAAACTTTCATTATATGTAAGTATCTGTGTGGATATGTACAAATCACTGTGGGTGCTGAGGGAAGCCAGAAGAGGCTTTCAGAGCCCCTGGCTCGGGGGTTACAGGCAGTTGTGAGCTGCCTACCGTGGATGCTGGGAACCAAACTCAGGTCCTCTGCAAGGGCGGTATGGTGCTCTTAACTGCTGAGCTCTCTCTCTCCAGCCCCCACAGGAATCTCTTGCAAATAGACAAGCCTCGAATTCCTGACCCTCCTGCCCCCACTTCCCAAAGGCCGAATGTACAGGTTATTTCCAGGGCTCTCTCTGCGGGCAGCGCTTTCTGTTGGAGCTCTCACAGTCTGTGACTCCTTCCTTTCGTCCTCCTTTCTCTCTGTCTGACACAGGATCTTGCTGCTCGGCCCTGGCTGCCTCCCCCTCCCTAGGGCTGGGATTAAAGGTTTTTACCACCACCCCTGGCCATTCCTATCCCCATCCCAGAAATTCTGCACCCCTCCCCTTCCAGGGTCTACCTCCCTGCTCCTTCTCTTCCTTCTCCTACCCAGCGCTCCTCACTCACTCAACCACCTCATCTCCTCGCCTCAGTCTCCCCTCCTTGGCCCTCTCTCGCCCTTCCCCCACTGCCCTTGTGTGCAGCAGAGCTGGGTAACTCTCCCCTGCATAGCCATCTCTCCGGGAGCCTGTTTCCTACCCTCCTCCACGCTCTGGTCCTCCCGCCCAGTTTGGCTGCTTCTGCCCTCCCCTTCGAAGGAAAAGTGATGGCCTCAGGGGGTTCCAGAGCCTCTTAATCCCGTTGTACCTCACTCAGCTTCTCCGGCTCTGGGTCATCAGGGCCTTCCTTTCCTGGCTCCCCACCCACCCGGAAGTCCTCCTTGAGGTCTGACCTCAAGCAATCCAGCTGCTCTAATCCACCCTAGGCTTTCCCACGCCCCAAGGCTGGGATGAACCCCCGATGTCCGGGTCTGAACCGGATCTCCCCCATTCGGGGTGGGGCTGGGAGTGGGGGGAAGCCCTCGGGGGACCTGCATCCCCACCTGGGAGGCTGCAATTTCTCCCTTTTCATTTCCTTATTGTTTCTGGAGAAGGGTGTGCTAGGCAGCCGGGAGAGGAAGCCTGGGGACGCTTCCAGTTCCAGACCCAACCGGGGCACCCCAGCTCCCTGCACCGTGCCCTACTGCCCATCTCTAAATGGGGGTTGAAGGAGCTGTTGGGACAGCTGAAGTGTAATGGGCCTAAGGTCCCATGGGTTTACCCCAGGAGGGTCACTTTGCAGCCGCCAGCTAGCCAGAGTAGGACACACATATCAACCTTGTCCGCCCCCCAGACCAGCAGAAGCCATTAGTCTCTGTGTGTGTGTGTTGGGGGGCGGGGGCGGTGGCCTTGTCTGTTCTTAGTCCCAGTGGAATGCAGCCCACCCACTGTTCTCAAGAGCTAGGGGAGAGGTGGGCTGAGAAGCCGCAGGTGCTGCCTCACTGCTGGTACCCAGCCGCACATGGCTGCAGAGGGGTGGTGGTGGTGGTGGCGGCGGTGAGGACCTTCAACAGTAGCTCCAAACCATCCAATGTCCCCTTATGTTGACTCTTCCAAAAATTACATTTCGGCTGACCCTTATCTAACTCCCCTTCCCCCAAGGTCTCGTTCTGTAGGTCAAGCTGGCCTGGAACTCCCTACGGAGCTGACTTCAAACTTGTCATCCCCCTGCCTTAGCTTCCCAAGTGCTAGGTTTACAGGCACACAGAACCACAGCTGGCCTGTCTCCACATACACTGTCTCCTTAATTGGGGGGGGGGGCGTTCACACACTACCCCAAACTTTAGCCTCTCCTCCCCAGTTCCTCCCACCCCAGACTAACTTCTTCAGCTAAGTCCCCAGGAGTCCCCGCCAATCTGGAGTTGACTCTTAAACCCAATGCTCAAACTCCCAACTATCTGAGAGCCTCCACGTACCACCTTGGCCTCTGACTTCCCCATAATCTCACCAACACCTCCAGACCCCTCCCTTTCCACCAACCCACACTCCCTGTCAGCTCTGCGCCCCGCCGCCGCCGCCGCCGCCACCGCCACCACCACCTCCCCAGACCCAGGACAGGCCCCTCCCGGGCACCTAGCCAAATCCAAGCCCCACAACCCCTAGGGATCCAAAAGTCCAACCCCACAATTTGGAAATACAGACCCTGGCTACCTTCCTCCCCTCAGCCACTCAATCTTGACTCTGTTGGTGAGTCCGGCCATCCCAATCTTCTAGGTTAGGAATCTTTGGGTCAGGAGCCTCAAGCCCTTCTCCCCACCATCACAATCTGCATTTCAGGGTGCGTGGACAAAGCACCAGTCCTTGCAACAGGGCAAACGGGAGTTAGACGTGCCGGGGGACCCCTCTGTTCGTCGGGGTGAAGGAATTAAGGTCAATCCAGCAATGACTCGATTGTGTGACTCTGGAGTGGGTCCCTGCCGAGGGCTGCAAGACTGTGGAAACACAGGTGTGGATGCCCATATGTCTTTTGATCGCCCAGGGCTGACGTCACCTGAGGGCTAGCTAGTCTAAGCCACCTGTTACATACAGTAGGTTCCCCCCAAAGGACCCCGCTTACTCCCAGACGCCCAAAGCCGCCCCCACCCCGTCCGCCCGCCCGCCCCATCTTTAACCCTGAACTTTCATCACAGACTTTTCTTAGTTGGGGGGGGGGGTGGTTTCCCAACCCGTCCTCTCTGCTTTGAACCACGTTCCTTGAGGTCCTCCAGCTCGAGTCCCTTATCCTGGAGCTCCGATTCCCACCTCCAGTTTGTTCCTGGGAATCAGGGTCTCAGCACCTTTCACGTGTGACCTCCAGGTTTTCCTGCTAACGTTTTCTTCGTTTGAAAGCAAACCCCATCGCCGGGGGACCTGCTCGCCTGTCTAAATCGCTCTCCTGAGCCCCGTCCCCCGTCCCCGACTGACTCTCACACCTGGGGTCTGTGTCCCCGGGTCTGGGGCTCTCACCTGGGCTCCCCAGCACGGCTCCTGTTTGCCTCCGAGCCTGCAGCCCCACACACCTGGCCCCCCACTTCCCGCTCCGCCATCCCCGAGGACACACCTCGCCCGCCTCCGGGTAGTAGCTCCACTCGGCCAGGTCGTGGGCCTCCATCTTCACCGAGCCCAGCATCCCCCGGGCCTGCGCCCCCACACGCCCAGGCTGCGGGCCCCCCCACCCCGGGGGAACCGAGCGCTGCTGCTTCGGTCTCTCGGCAGAGGCACTGGCCCGGGAGTCCCGCTGGCCCAGGCGCCTGGGGAGGCAGTCCCTTTTTATAGCCGGGACACCCCCGCCCTGGCCCGCCCCGGGCTCCCCTCCCACCTCCCCGAGGGCGGCGCGCTCGGATTGGGGCGCCCCCTGCGGGATCGCAAGGAGACAGACCTTAGGCACCGGGAGCCTGGGTCCCGGCACCTGGGAGCTAGCGATGGAGGAAGGAGGAGTGGAGGAGCAGCTACCAGGCAGGCAGGCAGGGGTGGGGTGGGGTGGGGTGCAAGAGCACAGGGCCCCAGAGCTCCAACGCCAGGGCGGGGAAACCCTTCTGCCTCGAGGTGTTTCATCATCGCCACCTAAGGGGGTGGGGGGACACGCCAGAGCCGGGCCCGCATGTCCTCCGCGAAGGGAAGGAGGCTGTCGGGACTCCACCAGTCCCTGTAAGTAGCGCGCAGAGATCCGTGAAACCACCTTCCCGTTGGGTAGACGGGGAGACTGAGGCTTTCCACGACCGCAAATGCTGCAGGCTGTGTACGGCGTCAGGGCCAAGCGCGGAAAGGCTCGGGGCTTCTGCTCGGACCCCATTGAAGCATCCAGATCTCCTCCCAGACCCGGGAGCTCCGCTCACAGCTGCCTGCAGTCTAACGTCAACTTGCCGTCTAGGGAGGTGGGGCCGCCGGCCGGCGCGAACTCCATTTCCCAGAAGCCTCCGTTCCCGCTTCCGTCCGGCGCCTGCGCGGCGCGGACTACATTTCCCGAAAGGCATGGCGCTCGAAGGCCGGAAATGGCGGCCGCCCCGGTGGACACCCGGGGAGGGAGGACGGCTGCCGACGCGGCACGCCGTAGGGGCGGGGACGGGCCGCGGTGGGGGACTCCATTTCCCGGCGGCCCTGCTAGTGCAGCGCCTGCGCTGTGTCACGGCGGCAGGCGGAAGATGGCGGCGGCAGCGTCTCTGGAGAGGCGCTGCTGAGGGGGCGCGAGGGGGACGGAGGCCGGAGGAGCCGCGGTGAGCGGGTGGGCGGCGTGAGGGCCCGGGGCGAGGGGAGGAGGGGCGCCGGCGAGGCCGGGGCGCGAGCGGCCGCGGGGGAGGGCCGGGAGCAGCGGGGTCGCGGGCCCTTGCTTCTCCTCCTCCTTCTCCTTCTTCTTCCCAACCCTTGCTCGGGACCCTTCCTTGGCTACCGAGCCCCCCGCGGCCAAACTTCCACCGCGGCCGCCGCACAAGTCCGCCCCGCGGAGCTCCGGCTCGGCCTGCGGCTCGGCCTCGGCTCGCAGCCGGCCCCCGGCGTCCCCAGACTGGCCATGTGCCTTCCTCCTTCGCGCCCCGGGGCCTTTGCACAGGCTGTGTCCCCCCCCACACCCCGACCCCGACCCCCGAGACGTGCAGTTAGTGCTCCATCATCAGCCTGACGAGCCCCCCTGTCATCCCCGGGGTTGGGGTTGGGGGGCTCGGCTCCCCCCGACCCCCAAGACGTGCAGTTGGTGCTCCATCATCAGCCTGACGAGCCCCCCTGTCATCCCCGGGGTTGGGGTTGGGGGGCTCGGCTCCCCCCGACCCCCAAGACGTGCAGTTAGTGCTCCATCATCAGCCTGACGAGCCCCCCTGTCATCCCCGGGGTTGGGGTTGGGGGGCTCGGCTCCCCCCGACCCCCGAGACGTGCAGTTAGTGCTCCATCATCAGCCTGACGAGCCCCCCTGTCATCCCCGGGGTTGGGGTTGGGGGGCTCGGCTCCCCCCGACCCCCCCCCGAGACGTGCAGTTGGTGCTCCATCATCAGCCTGACGAGCCCCCCTCCATCCCCGGGGTTGGGGGGCTCAGGCTACCCCTGAGATGTGCAGTTAGTGCTCCATCAGCCTGACGAGCCCCCCTCATCCCCGGGGTTAGGGTTGGGGTTGGGGGGCTGGGCTCCCCCCGATCCCCGAGACATGCAGTTAGTGCTCCATCAGCCTGACGAGCCCCCCCTCATCCCCGGGGTTGGGGTTGGGGTTGGGGTTGGGGGGCTGGGCTCCCCCCGACCCCCGAGACGTGCAGTTAGTGCTCCATCAGCCTGACGAGCCGCCCCTCATCCCCGGGGTTGGGGGGCTCGGCTTCCCCCGACCCCCTGAGACGTGCACTTAGTGCTCCATCATCAGCCTGACGAGCCCCCCTCCATCCCCGGGGTTGGGATGCTCAGGCTACCCCTGAGATGTGCAGTTAGTGCTTCATCAGCCTGACGAGCCCCCCTCTCATCCCTGGGGTTGGGGTTGGGGGGCTCGGCTCCCCGCGTCCCTTCTCCCCCCCAGGCCCCGTTTCCCGCCCTCCCCCAGATGCTCTCCCAGGTCCCCCGTGCCTGGTCCCTCTCGTCACGTGTGCTGGACTTTGTTGTGCGGGTTTTGTTTGTGTCTCTGACCCTGTGTGGGCGAGGGCTGCCGGTGGGTGTGTGTGTGTGTGTGTGTGTGTGTCTCGGTCAGTGCCGGCTCCCCAGCACAGCGCCCATCACACCCTGGAGTCGCCCAAGTTGGTGTTGAATGATTAGATGAGTGGAAAAACAAAACAAAAAAAAACCCCAAACAAACAACCCACCCGGAGGAGATCCACTCTTGAGGGTCACGGGGGCGATGTATTTCCTGGTGGTGGAAGGAGCGGCTGGCTGTTGAGGACACAGCCAGAAAAGTTGGGGAGTCAGGGTTATAATGTTTGTTTCAGAGAGCCAGACTGCACACAGCCCCACTACTGTCAAGGGGGGAAGCCCGCCTGAAATCGGTGGTTAATTGCATTAATGTCATAAAATGATTTTGCAGCTGTAGGGGGAAAAAAAAAGGAAGGGAAAAAAAAAAATAGACTGAGCTCCAGCATTTATTAGGAGAAAAACCGAAATAGAAAAGTATCCAGATAGAAAACAGGAAAGTATCCAGAAGTTCTCACGTGTGGATGGATTCAAGCCAACCTTAGATTGAAATATTCAGGCAGCGCACACCTTTGATCCTGGGAAGCACCGGCAAGCGGATTTCTGTGAGTTCGAGGCCAGCCTGGTCTACAGAGTGAGTTCCAGGACAGCCAGGGCTACGCAAAGAAACCCTGTCTCCGAAAAAGAAAAATATTCAGGAAACCAATTTAAGCTGGCCCTGTGTAGACTTTTTTTTTTTTTTTTTAAACGTTAGTCCTGAAACAATACAATGTAACAATGTTTACATAGTGTTTATATTGCATTAGGTACTAAGTGATCTGGAGATGATTTAAACCAGGCTGAGTGGCACAGACTTGTAATTCCAGCTACTTAAGACACAGACAGGAGGATCACAAAGTTCTAGTCCTTGCCAGAACTACAGAATGAGTTTATTGGTAGCCTGGGCAACTTAGTGAGACCCTGTCTCAAAGTCTTAACAGTAAAAAGGACTGGGGATGTAACTCAGTGATAGAGCACTTGCCTGTCATGCAGGGTTCCATCTCTAGCCAGCCTGAGAGAGAGGAGAGGGAGGAGGGAGGGTTTTAAAAGTGTGCCAGAGCATGTGTGAATTTCACATGAACACTGCTCTTTTGTTTGGGGCAAGGTCTCCTGGCCAGGCTGGCTTCCCAACTCACTATGTATGGAAGATGACCTTGAGTTTAACACCACGGGATTTATGTGTTGCTTGGGATGGAGCCTGGGGATTTGTGCCTGTTAAACAACTGAGTACCAACTGTGCTCTATCCCTAGCCCCAACAAACAGTACTGCCTTTTTTTTTTTTTTTTTTTTTTTTTTTGGAGACAGAGTGACCCTGAGAGATCATCTTGCCTCTGCCCCTAGTGCTGGGATTAAAAGGGTATGTATGCCATCACGTCTGGCCAAACAGTGCTATTTTAAATAAGGGTTTGAATTTTGATAGGAAGGAGGCCCTGGGGCCAGTCTCCAATACCAATGGGCAGCTGAACATCATTTTCACTAATTTAAAAATTTGTCAGAAAGAGGAACAGGAATATATATGCTCAAGACAAAACAAACCCCGGAAAATTAAAGAGTAAACCAAAGAGGAAGGAAAATTTTGTTGGTTCTTGATGTATCATCCAGAAGAAGAGTGGAAAGTTTCTTACTTTCTGGTTCAAGGAGCATTGTGGTGTGTTCTGTTGGGTGGCCATGCTGTTGGTGTAATGAACAGACATGGGGCATGGATGTGCGCAGGGTGTGTGTGTGTGATTTGGAGTGGGGAAGGCCTTGCTATGGAAGAAAGGACTAGATCTCTGGGGGCAAGAGAAGAGACACTATGAGAAAGGGAGTGCGGGGTGGGGTCAGCTGACAGCAAAGCCGTCTCTTGCTTGTTCATTTACCCTGGTGTCCAGCCTGTACTATGAAGGGCCTTGCACGGCCTGCGCAGGCACTGTCCGCCAGCTTGCAGAGCCCTTCAGTTTGTAGGTGTGTCTTCGCAGCCTGGCTCCCTGCTTCAGAACACTGGGTTGGCCTGTGCTGCTTGCTGTTAAAAGTAATGCTATGCATGATGTCTTCTCCGTGACTCTCCTGCATGACCTTGTGATAATTGTGGAAGTTCCTCTCCCTCACTTTCACAGAAGGAACAGTGTAAGGATACTGTATTGCAATGAGTCTTCTGTTTTCTCTCTCTCTCTCTCTCTCTCTCTCTCTCTCTCTCTCTGTTTTGTTTTTGTTTTTTTTTGTGTTTGTTTATTTTTTTTGAGACAGTATAAAGTAGCCCTGGCTGGCCTTAAGCTCCTGATGTTGCCACCTACCTACATCTTGAAAATGCTGAGATAGAGATGTGTGCCACCATGCCCGCTCACATAGATGGCCTTTCGGCAGCCCTGGTTGACCAGGGAACGTGTGGTGTGCACACTGTCACTCCAGCTCTTGGGAGGCAGGCACAGACAGAAGGGAGTAGGGGGTGAGGACCATCTTTGGCTACCTAGTGAGTCTGAGACCAGCCCAACCTACACGATACCCGGTGTTTAAAAAAGATGACAAAAAGTATTGGAGCTGAAGCATTGTGCATGCCTCTGACCGAGACACTGTTCTCCCCGGCCTTGGATCCCCTGCATGTGAACATAAACCCTCTAACTACCCTACGGGGAAGAAGGAGGACTGGATAGAGAAACTTACTATTTTCTTTTCCAGGGAGACCCTGACAGCAGTCATGGCAAGTGGCAGTGGGGACAGTGTCACCCGCCGGAGCGTGGCATCACAGTTTTTCACACAAGAGGAAGGGCCAGGCGTTGATGGCATGACCACTTCTGAGAGGGTGAGTATAACTGAGGGGTTGGGAGTGAGAGAGAGTGACTCTTACCTTGGCATGATGCTGCCCAGACAGCAGAGCTCAAGACTGTGGGGCTTGGCCTGGGCCAGCGAGACAGGCCGTGACACTTGCTTGTCCCTCCTTCCAGGTGGTAGATCTTCTGAACCAGGCAGCGCTGATCACCAATGACTCCAAAATCACAGTGCTCAAACAGGTGAGGTGGGGGGTCAGGGACAGAGTCACTGAGAGAGCGTTGCTAGCAGCTGCAGTCACACATGCCTGCAGTATACACACACACACACACACACACCGAGATACACTCATACATGATGGCACATGTGCACTTGTACAGTCCTGCACCCCGGAGTGCAGTGTTGTAAAGCATGCTTGTTCAGTGCTTCCCAAACTCTGGGACTCGGGGTGCTGGGTGGAGGGGTCACCTGTAGTTCATGCACAGAGAAGCAGACTCTGCTAGTGGCTAGCCAAACCAGCCCTTAGATTCTGGGGTCCACCTGCAGATCCTGTGCCTTTCCTCTCTCCCATGGTCCAGTAGGGTGGACAGACAGTGATGACCCATGGTGGGTAAGGCTGACAAGCAGAATTAAGAGAGGGCTCCTGGCTAGGCAGTGGTGGCTCACACCTTTAATCCCAGCACATAGGAGGCAGAGGCAGGCGGATCTCTGTGAGTTCGTGGCCAGCCTGGTCTCCAGAGCGAGTGCCAGACAGCCAGCAGCCAGGACTGTTTCACAGAGAAAGCCTATCTGGGAAAAAAAAAAAAAAACCTGACATGTAAGAGGCCTCAGGAAATGGGCTCTCCTGGTCAGAATACTTGCTGGATGCTGACATTGTGAGGACGGAGAACTGTCAGACAGGTAATAGGAGGCTGAACCTCAGGAAGGCAGGAGCTCGAGGTTTTCTTCTTTTCTTTTCCTTATCCTTGTGGCCGGACCTAGAGCCTTGGCTTGCCAGGCAAGCAGTCTATTGTTGAGCTACATTTTTGGCCCTCTTACTGTTCATTCAAATTCATTCATTCATTCATTCATTTGGGCTTTATTTATTTGTTTGTTTGTTTATTTATTTATTTGAGGCAGGGTCTCTCTATGTAGTCCCGGCATTTTAGAGCTCAATGTGTAAATCAGGCTTGCCTCAAAATCACAGCAATCCACCTGCCTCTGCCCTTGCCTTTGCCCCTGCCCCTGCCCAAGTGCTGGGATTAGAGGTGTGTACCCCCACAGCTGGTTTACTTTTATTTTGAGAAGTATTCTTACTGTGTTTTTCAAACTGGCCTGAACCCGCCCTGCAGCCTTGGTGGCTGCTGAACTTATAATCTTCCTGTCTCTTCAAGTAGCTTGGATTGTAGGCCTGTGCCACCAGACTCAGCTCTCTCTCTAGTCCTCTGGAAGAGCAGCCAGTGCTCTTAACTGCTGAGCCCTCTCTCCAGACCCTATCTTTAAATTAGGCACTTATTTTTTTATTTTCCTGGTATGTCTGGTGTGCATGTATGCTTGTTCACATGGATGGAGGTGCCTGGTTGCTTGGTGTGAGGTACAGGCATGTGTGCACACATGTATGTGTTGACATGTGTGTTTCTTAGTCACTGTCTGCTTGGTTGAGGCAGGGTCTCTCAGTAGACCCCAAAGCCTGCTGAGCCATTAGTCTAGCCTGCCAGGTTGCCCTGGGATCCTGCCTCTGTCTCCAAAGTGCTGGGACTTTGGCTGTGTTGCTTCAGAGATCCAAAATGCCCTGGGGCTTGTGGAGGGAGTGTTTACCCACCGAGCCATCTCCACGTCCCATACTTTTATACTCTTTGCCTCAGGTATGCCTGCACAGCACGTGGGTATCGGGGCAACTTGCTGGAAATCTTTCTACCAAGAGGCTCCCAGAGAGTCTGTTTAGATCTTGAGGCATGGGTGGCTAGCACTTTACCCCCTAAGCCATCCTGATGGCCCTTATTTTTAGTTTTTTTAGATAGAGTCCATAGTATAGACTGCCTTGATAGCATGACAATCCTGCCTCAGCCTCCCAAGTACAGGGACTATGAAGAAGAGCCACCGTGCCTGGCTTTGGAGCCTGGTTCCAGGTCTGTTCTTCCTCCCCCAATCTCCTAGGTCCAGGAGCTGATCATCAACAAAGACCCCACCCTGCTCGACAACTTCTTGGATGTGAGTGATGGCCCTGGGGTGGGATAAAGGTGAGGTGATGCTCCTTGGTGTGGCTAAGCCATCTCCCTTCCGACATCACAGGAGATCATCGCTTTCCAAGCAGACAAGTCCATCGAGGTGCGCAAGTTCGTCATAGGCTTCATCGAGGAGGCATGGTACGCGCCTCTTTAGAGTCCTGGGGGCCTGGCGCATGTCCCCAGAGTTCCTCCCCCGCCACACAGCCCCTGCCCTTGAAGCAACACTTCATGGCTGCTTTGTTGGTTGAAGTGGCGGTTCTCCTTTCAGAACACAGGCAGCCGCTGCTTGCTGCTTGCCATCTCAGTCTCCGCTGTGGCTACTCCTGAACCAGGCTGATGTGATATGGTACTGGGAGGTGAACTCAGGTTCTCAGGAGCCGACTGCTGAGCCGTCCCTCCACCCCGGACCATGTTAAAACAGTCATAAGTGCTGATTAGTACAGTCACTCTGTAGTTCTTGATTTGCTTTAGACAAGAACTGATGCAGCTCAGGCTGGCCTGGAGCTACTTTGTAGCAGAGGATAAAACCTTGAATTTCTGGTCCTCCTGTCCCTGTCTCCTGTTTCTGGAATGGGAGGTTTGCTCCCAGTCCCTGGCCTCATAGTCTAGTTGGGAACCATCTGCAGAGGGAAGTCATACCCTCACCAACCTCTGCGCGTAGCTAGGCCATCTGCTGAGCGGATATGGCATCTTACTGTGCCTCTCCTACACTCCTGCCGGTCCTCCGAGCACTCGCCTGACCCCATCTCCCTCTGCTCCTCACAAAACGCCAGTGTCCTTCCTAGCCAGTCTGCTTCTGCCTGACCTGGGGCCATTCCATCACTTCTCCAGGTTCCTCAGAAAACCTTGCCTGAGCATTCCCTTTGACTCCTGTCTTCACTGTCGCTGTTTTTTTTGTGGTGCTCCACACTGCTTGAAATTGCCTGGGTAATTCACCAAAAAATAAATGGTGGCTTCACAGCAGGGCCTCCATATCCCAGTGTTTCCTCAAACAAGATTGGTTCTAACAGTGGTGACAGTGTAGGTGTTGAACAAGCAAGGACATCTAGTAATGGCTTGACCCCTCTTGCCTTTGATCTCCACAGCAGCCCTGGATAGCCAGTCACCCTCTCTGAGATTCAGAATGGGAAGTAGCTGGTTCCTTTCTCTATTCACGTTTGGCTCTGCAAGGGGGAGGAGATAAAATAGCTCTTTTTGTTACCCTGCTAGCCTGCCAGGAGCTATTGAGTCTTGTTGACTTATTTGTTATTCAACCTTCATCATGAGGCTTTGAGGTGATTTGGAGGGTCCGGTGGGTTTTCCCCGAGTTCACTTGGCCGAACTTGGCAGACCTAGGATACTTTACTCTGTGTCTCTGACCCCATTGCCCCACATTGGCACACTCGCCTCTTTACTGGGAACATTGGTGATAGTTTTTCATGTTGTTTGCTAGAGACAGGTTCTTACTGTGGCCTTGAACTTGGGGCAGTCCTCCTCCCTCTCAGCCTCCCAGGTGCTGAGATTGTGGCATACCACATCCAGCTGTACTAAATTTTAGGAGTTCGCAAAAAATTGTGTAACAGATGTGTCCAGTGAGCAAAACTGTGTAATGCCCTGTCTTCCAGAATTTGACACTCAAGTTTTATTTTATTTTATTTTATTTTATTTTATTTTTGTCTAGACAGGGTCTCACGTAACCCAGGCCTACAGCCAGTGCTCTTAAACACTGAGCCATCTCTCCAGCCCACCATTTTTTTGTCTTCTCTTTTCCTTCCCTCCTTCCTTCCCTCCTTCCTTCCTTCCTTCCTTCCTTCCTTCCTTCCTTCCTCTCTTTCTTTGGTGTTTCATGTTTTTTGAACGGTGTAACTGGTGCTTGGAATCAGAACGGAACGTACATTGTGAAAAGAATCCCATTAACGTGTTGCGCTCCGGGGGCGGGCCTTCTCAGATTGCTTTGTTCCTTGGCCAGACGTCACTGGAGGCCTTTGATTCTTTCTGGCAGCCAAAGTGACCCTGCCAGTTCTTAGCCCTACCAAAGGGTCCCTGATGTGGGAGCCTTCAGGCCTGAGTAAACAAAACTAGGTGTTTTCCTAAGTCCTTTCATTGCACGCTCGGTGGTTTTGGTGGCTGTTTTTACCACCTGTGCTGTGGGTGTTCTCCAAGTAAGATAAGGAATGGGGCTAGGGATGTGGCTCCGTTAGAATGCTTGCCGAGCATGCACAGAGCCTTGGGTTCCATCCCCAGCACTTTAGAAATCTGTGTGGTGGTACACACTTACAAATCCTAGCACAGGAGGTGTGGAGGCAGGAGCATCTGGAGCCCAAGGTCATCCTCAGCTGTTAGATAGTTAGAGGCCAAGCTGGGGCTGAGACTCTGTCTCAGAGAAAAAGATGATGGCCTGCTCAAACTTCAAACAATTGTTGGCTGTCCCTTACTTAGACAGCTGGACCCTACAGAGTTGCGGGAGTGAAGGCCGCAGGGCCAGCTGTGGTACAGTGAGGTGTCGCCATCATCCGACACTACGGGGAGTACTGACCATAAAGAGTCCCCACCTCCACCTCAGTCTCTTGATTCACAGGCCTGAGTCCCTATTCCCTACCCCAAGGCCAGCATTACCTGTCCCCTTCTCTTCCATCCCCAGCAAGCGGGACATTGAGCTGCTGCTAAAACTGATCGCCAACCTCAACATGCTCCTGCGGGACGAAAATGTGAACGTGGTAAAGAAAGCCATCCTCACCATGACGCAGCTCTACAAGGTGGCCCTGCAGGTGAGCAGCGCAGCTGGGCCTTCCCAGCCGGGGTGGCCTTCCTTACAGTCCAAGCCATGCCAGGGGTCGAGGTCAAGGCTGAGTTGCCCAGAGAAACCTTGAATTTCCCTCTCCCTGCCCACACTTCCTCCTTTTGCTGGGTTATGGCCTGTGTTGCCAGTCGTGGCAAGCATAAGCTTGTCATAAGTGAATCTGCTGCTGTTGTGAGAACAGACAGCAAGGCATCTAATGTTTGGGTCCACTCATTTATGTATTCCACAGACATTCCCCAAGAATGTCCACTCTCAAGCCCTGACAGGTGGTTCAGGGGATGGCCAGGACCAAGATTCTAGATGCAGTGCTAGCTCAGTGAGGGATGCAGGGCAGCCAGGTGTGGGTTGCTCACCTGCCAACCTAGCATGTGTAAGGCTAGGGCAGAAAGAGTTCAAGGCCACCTTGGACTGCAGAAATAATAGCAGTTTTTTAAAAAGGACCACAAATCTACAGAGATGGCCAAGCTGTTGGGAATGCTTGTTCTTCCAGAGGGCCCGGGTTCACTTCCACATGGTCTCTCGTAACCATCTGTAACTCCAATTTCTTTCTTTTTTGGGGGTGGGGGGTGGGGGGCTTTCGAGACAGGGTTTCTCTGTGGCTTTGGAGGCTGTCCTGGAACTCGCTCTTGTAGACCAGGCTGGTCTCGAACTCACAGAGATCCACCTGCCTCTGCCTCCCGAGTACTGGGATTAAAGGCGTGTGCCACCAATGCCCATCCAATTTCAGGTCATCCGATGCTCTCTTCTGACTTCCTCGGGTACTGCATACATGTGTTGCACAGATATATGCAGACAAAACACCCATACACATAAAAATAAACATCTTTGAAAAGGAGAATCACACGAGTTCTCAGTTGTTATTTGATGACACAGGAGTGAGTTTATTGGTTGGGCCATTCATTGTTAGCAAAATGAAGCCAGTCAGTCACTGCTGCTTTTTTGGGGAGTGGTATAGGGTGCTTTGTCTGCGTACATGTCTATGCAGTGTGTGTACAGTGCCTGTAGAGGCCAGAAGAGAACATCAGATCTTCTGGAACTGCAGTAGCAGACAGGGAGAGATGCCATGTGGGTATGGGAATGCAACCTGGGCTCTCTGCAAGAGCAGCCCATACTCTTTAACTGCTCCCCTATCTCTTGAGCCCTGCTGACCCCTCTGAGGTGACTGCTCCTGTGTCTTGAGGTCTGATACTTCATCACTGGCTTAGCTGTGTCTTGGTTGCCCCCATCCTAGCCTTGCCCAGTACTGAGCATAGCTGTTGGTTTAACTAAGTGAATGTGCTCACAGTCATTCAGTCTGCAGGTGGGGGGCGGATCCTGCTCACGGTGATGTGTTGTCTTCGCTGTCTGTCTTTTCTATTCCTGACCCCTCGGCAGTGGATGGTGAAGTCTCGGGTCATCAACGATCTCCAGGAGGCCTGCTGGGACATGGTGTCCTCCATGGCTGGGGAAATCATCCTACTCTTGGATTCCGACAACGATGGCATCCGTACACATGCCATCAAGTTTGTGGAGGGCCTCATTGTCACCCTGTCACCCCGCATGGCTGATTCAGAGGTCCCCCGACGCCAAGAGCATGACATCAGTCTGGACCGAATCCCTCGAGATCACCCCTACATCCAGTACAGTGAGTGTTGCTGTTCCCTAGTGCCCTGTGTGTACTCACAGTGCTGTTACAGTGTCTTCTGTAGATACACATGGAGTTTGCTGTACTCATTTTCCTGTAGTATGAGCTCAGTGTGTTTACACCAGAACATAACTGTTGACTCTGGAGGACCAGACTGAGAGCAGTGCTGCTCCAGGGCCTGTTGGGCTGTGAGGGTGGATCTCCATCTAGTCAGGTTGACAGTGGGGCCCCACTGACTGAGCCTCTCTTCTTCCCCGTTAGATGTCCTGTGGGAGGAAGGCAAGGCAGCCTTGGAGCAGCTGCTGAAGTTCATGGTACACCCCGCCATCTCCTCCATCAACCTGACCACAGCCCTGGGCTCCCTTGCCAACATCGCCCGCCAGAGACCCATGTTCATGTCCGAGGTGATCCAGGCCTATGAGACCCTGCATGGTAGGTGGAAGTTCCCCGCCCAAGCCGGCTCCTGGCCAGGTTGCTGCTTCCCCAGGAGCTGTTGAGCTCTGCGCACTCCACTGTTGCATGTTAGATAGAAAGCTTTGGTGTGGGATATAAAACTACCTCAAAGCTGGCTTGAGATGCTGGGCCCCCAAGATCATTTCTCAGAGTCCAGCCTCCCGAGATCCCTCAGAAGAGGAGGCTGCTGACATGTTCCAGTGTTTGTGCCTGGGGTTGAGGCATGATTGGATGCTGGTCGTGGATTTAGTCTGTCAGCCTCTGAGCTCTTGGGTTGGCGTTGTTTCCTGGCTGTTTCTCGAAGCAGTAAAGATGGCCCTAGAGCTGCAGGCTCCCATCCTGTCCACTTAGCAACAGAGAGAGAGGGCAACTCTTTCCCCATCATTCCAGCAAAAGTCAAGGGCCGATGTTCATTGTTTATGATTGGCTGACCAGAGACTGCGAGCCCACCACTGAGCCAATCACAGTGGCCAGGGAAACGCAGTGTTCTCATTGGCCCTGGTCTCCTGCACACTTGGACAGAGGATGGAGACAGGGTGGTTCCCTCAGAAGGGAATGAGGGTGGCACAGGCTGAGGAGCTGATGGTGGATACTGCGCAGGCCGAGTTAGAGGCCTCTTTCTCTGTGGAACAGGGGCAGCTTGCTCACCAAGGTGACTGAGACTCTGGCTGGTCATGCCAGTGACAGGAGGACTGGCCTGAGCTGTGGCAGCTGTGCAGTCAGCAGCTTGTGGAGAAGGTGGCGGTTACAGCTCTCCCCAGGGTAGCAGTGGACTGCAGATCGGAAACGGGAACCTGAGGCTCGAGTGCAGAGAAATAGCATTTAGGTTTCCTCACTTTAAAGGACTAATATCCTAGAGGTCTCTTGGGCTTTCAGTCTCCGCTTGAAAGGGGGAAGCCCACCAGTCCTTCTGTGAGTCTAGGAATTTCCCAGGGAATGGCAGCAAGGGCTGAGAATTGAGCCTGGCAGGCTCCACAGTGATCTGTCCCCAGCACCAAGCTCCCAACTCTGTCCTCACAGCCAACCTGCCCCCAACGCTGGCCAAGTCCCAGGTGAGCAGCGTGCGTAAGAACCTCAAGCTGCACTTGCTGAGTGTGCTCAAGCACCCTGCCTCCTTGGAGTTCCAGGCCCAGATCACCACCCTGCTGGTGGACCTGGGCACCCCCCAGGCAGAGATCGCCCGCAACATGCCCAGCAGCAAAGACTCCCGAAAACGGTCCCGGGATGATGCAGACTCCACGCTGAAGAAGATGAAGCTGGGTGAGTTGGGGTATAAGGCCTGGCTTTGTTACACTGTGCCAAGTTGCATTAATGAATACACAGGGCATTCCATAGTGTGATGTGGGAAACATACCCAAGTAAGTTAACTGTGGTGTTTGTAGGGACTTGAGTCTAGGAGAGGGTGACCTTACCTTGGTCTTTCTGCCTCCATCTCTGGACTGCTGGGATGGTGGGTGTGTGGCCAATTAGGATTCATTTAGATGTTACAAAAAGGAAGTGAGTGACGAGTGGTGTGTTCTTTGTGTTTTCGTTCCTGTTTTATACGTGTGTAGAAGGCGCTTTTCCTTTACTTGATATATATAATTGGATTTTTCTTTTTTTGTTTTGGTTTTTGGAGAAGGCTTTCTCTGTGTAGTCCTGGCTGTCCTGGAACTCACTCTGTAGACCATGCTGGCCTTGAACCCACAGAAATTCACCTGTCTCTGCCTCCTGAGTGCTGATTAAAGCTTTGCGTGTACCACCACCATCTGGCTCAGGGTTTTTGTTTTTGTTTTTAATTTTGAAAACTTGAACATTTTTGTTTTTTATTGAGACACGGTCTTCTGTCTCCAAGTGTGAGGATTGCAGGTGTGTGTCACCTCCCCAGCTCTGAGGTGATTTCTGGGGTACTCAACAATAGTGTTGACATAGCAGCCTCTTAATACCAACATTTTTTAAAATGTCATCTCTGTGTGTAGGATATTTCTGAAATTATGTTGGGGTTTTGTCTTGCTTTTGTCAAGATGTCATTATGTAGTCCTGGCTGGCCTTCGAACACATAGAGATCCACCTGCCTCTGCTTCCGAAGTGCTGGGATGACAGATGTGTGCCAATGCACCCAGCTATGAAATTCTTTTTTTTTTTTAAGATTTTATTTATTATGTATACAACATTCTGCTTCCATGTACATCTGCACACCAGAAGAGGGCACCAGATCTCATTACAGATGGTTGTGAGCCACCATGTGGGTGCTGGGAATTGAACTCAGGACCTCTGGAAGAGCAGTCAGTGCTCTTAACCTCTGAGCCATCTCTCCAGCCCCGAAATTCTTTTTTGTATTCAAATGGAATTAACTTCATAAGGGTTGCTGTGGCCTTTAGCTATATTTCTCCGTTGCTCAGTGAGGGAGAGCAATACTTTGCTCTCCTTTAAGTTTCTGTGGAGGAGATTCTACTGCGATTTTTTTTTTTTAATGGGGGAGGGGAGCACATATGCCAAGTGCGTGTATGGAGGCCAGGGCACAACTTTGTGGGACCTGTCCTCTCCTTCTGGGGATCAGACTGGGATCTTCAGGTTTGTGCGAGAGGGAAGCACCTCTCCCCACTGAGCCTGTTGCTGGCCCTTCATCTTTTCACTATTTATTTTAACGTTTTCATCAGATTCATTCATTTTATGTGTGAGTGTCTTGCTTGTACACATGTATGTTTACCACATGCACGCTTGGTGTCTCCGGAAGACAGAAGGCGGTACCAGATCCCCTGGAACTGGCGTTACAGGTGGTTGTGAACCACTATCTGGGTGTTCTCAAGTCTAAGCTACCTCTACCTCTGCCTTGCATCTTTTTAATGGTGGTCAGGTACTCTGCAATGTGCATGGAAACATTGCCAGTTACATTTGTGGGCATCTTGTTTCTGCCCCTGCTGTAGGACTGTCCTGTGCATCTCACCATAGAACACTCCCAAAGGAAAACACTTCGAGGGGTTGTGCATTGAGTTTGTCTAAAGTCAATTTTCTCTTCTTACTTTTTTTTTTTTTAAAGATTTGTTTTTTATGTTTATTTATTTATCTATTTAAGATTTTATTTATCATGTATACATCATTCTGCTTCCATGTATATCTGCACACCAGAAGAGGGCACCAGATCTCATAACGGATGGTTGTTAGCCACCATGTGGTTGCTGGGAATTGAACTCAGGACCTCTGGAAGAACAGTCAGTGCTCTTAACCTCTGAGCCATCTCTCCAGCCCCCTGTTTATTTATTATATATTATATATATAATATATATATATTTTTTTTTTTTTTTTTTTTTTCGAGACAGGGCTTCTCTGTGTAGCTTTGGAGCCTGTCCTGGAACTCTCTCTGTAGACCAGGCTGGCCTCGAACTCACAGAGATCTGCCTGCCTCTGCCTCCCGAGTTCTGGGATTAAAGGGGTGTGCCACCAGGGCCCGGCTAAAATAATTTATTTAACTTTATTTTCTGTGCATTGGTGTGAAGGTGTCACACCAATCACAAACTAGAGTTTCAGAAGTTGTGAGCTGTCACGTGGGTGCTGGGAATTGAACCTGGGTCCTCTGGAAAAGCAGCCAGTGCTCTTAACCACTGAGCTATCTTTCCAGACCGCCCCCCCCCCTTTTTTTTTTTTTTAAAGTTTCTCTGTGTAGCCATGGCTGTTCTGGAACTTGCTTTGTAGATCAAGCTGGCCTTGAACTTAAAGATCTGCCTGTCTCTGCCTCCCAAGTGCTGGGATTAAAGGCGTGCACCACCACTGCCCACCCGGCTAATACTTACTTTTATTTTTAATGGTGTATACACATATGGGTGTGCGTGCGTGCGTGCGTGCGTGCGTGTATGCATGAGTGCAGTTGCCCACAAAGGCGGGAAGAGGCCATTAGACCCTTTGGAACTGGAGTTACAAGCATTTGTAAGCTGTGTGTCATGAGTGATGGATGCCAAATTTGGGTGTTTGGAAAAACAGCAAATGCTCTGAACGGTTGAGCCATTTGTCCAGCTCCGTATTTCCTTAAGCTTCTTGTTTTAAAGTGATTTTGGATGGACAGACACGTTGCAGAAGTGGTACTGGAGGCGCCTGTGTGCTGTTCATGGGTATCCATCACACATTGTGTTTGGCCCATGTGTCTCTCACGCGCTCACCCAGCTAACACTGTGTCCATATCTCCTGAGCGGTCCCCTGCTGTGGAATGCCAGTCTTCTAGCAAGGAATGGTGGTGCATGCCTCTGATCCCAGCACTTGGGGTCTCAATCAGGAGGGTCCAGGTCCCAACTAGTCTGAGATAGATAGTAAATTTTAGCCAGCCTGAGCTACATAAGACAGTGTCTCAAAAAAGGGAGGCTGGTTGGGGCTGGTGATATGGCTCAAGGGTTAAGAGTGGTATCTACTCTTTCAGAGGACCCCGGTTCAATTCCCAGTGGTGACATGGCAGCCCATAACCATTTGTTAGCCCAATCCTAGGGGATCCTTGCCCTCTTTTGACTTCCACATGCACACACATGGTGCACAGATATACATACATGCAGGCAAATACCCATATACTTAAACTCAAGAAGCATCTCCTTTAGAAGGTGACGTAGAATGGTGTCAGTGATAGGGACAGTAACAGCATGCTGTCTCTCACTGGGAGCACCTACCTAGAGAGTACAGGGTCCTGCGTTCCATCCTCAGTATGGACTATATTAATAGTATCGTCATCTCAGAGCTTAATGTGATCAGCTAGAGGTTTTTGGCTTTTTGCCATGTTCCAGATGAGACCGGGGCACCAGGAAGAGGTGGGTGCCTGGGGCCCTATGTCACTTTCACGGCCATGACAAACTGCAGCTTAGGTCCTTCCTTGCCTGCTGTGTGGCTGCTTCATGCAGTGGCTTGCTAGAGGCAGGGTCCCCTGGCTCCCTGACACAGGTCCAGCTGCAGTCTAGAAAGCCAGCCTTTTCCCTTCTTCCCTTCTCAGAGCCCAACTTGGGAGAAGATGATGAGGACAAAGACTTGGAACCTGGCCCATCAGGGACTTCAAAGGCCTCAGCCCAGATCTCAGGCCAGTCAGACACGGACATCACTGCTGAGTTCTTGCAGCCTCTGCTAACACCTGACAATGTGGCCAATCTGGTGAGGAGGGTTAGGTTGTCCCTTGGATAGGCCTTTCCTCTCACCCCTCCTCCTTCGAGAAGCCATTTATCCTCATTATCCCATTCCCTGTCTACTCACTCTGTTCTGGGGGGTGGGAGACTCCCAGGTGGACAGCCCGGTGGTCATTGTTTTCCCAGAGAGCTAAGACAAGGAGTGCAGGCCCAGCCCAGCCTCAGTTCCTGCTGCTCCTTCCATGCTGCTCTAGACTGAACTGGCTAAGGCTTCCCCTCCCCGGGCCTCCTGCAGGTCCTCATCAGCATGGTGTACCTACCTGAGACCATGCCTGCCTCCTTCCAAGCCATCTACACCCCGGTGGAGTCTGCAGGCACCGAAGCCCAGATCAAGCACCTGGCTCGGCTCATGGCCACACAGATGACAGCTGCAGGACTGGGACCTGGTGAGTCTTGTGCTGACCCAGGCCAGGCCTTGGCACTGGACTCTCTTTCTGGAAAAGCTGTGGAGATGAAGGTCATGCGCCATCTAAGGTGTTCCACCATTATATAGAATGCTCAATGTCTTCAGGTCCTGGGCTTTGAAATCTAACAGACTTCACCTTGAGGTCCAGACTGAACCATACTGACTGTGTCAGGTTACTGAGACTCTGAACTTTGGAGTCTTTCCCTTATTTCGCCTGTGCATTTTTTTGTTTTTTTGTGTGTGCCCTCAGGCTAGGAGAGGGCGTCAGATCTCTTGGTGATGGAGGAATCACAAGAGTTGTGGGTGTTAAGAGCAAAGCTGAGGTCCTGTGCGAGAACAGCAAGTGCTCTTCACGCCTAAGGCATCTCTGCAGGGCAGGCTTTTGTCTTCTTTGAGACCAGGTCTTGTTGTGCAACCCATGCTGGCTTCTAATTTGCACCAATCTTCTGCCTAGTCTCCTGAGTGCTGGAATTATGGGTGTGAGCCATGCTTGGCACCAGCTTGTTCTTTGAAGTATAAATTATGAACATTGACACAAATACAACTCCAGTGTCGGTGTGGCCATGAGCATCACAAGGAATGGCTTTTTCCAACTCATGTGGGTTCCAAAGACTGGACTCAGTTCCCCTTTTCCCTCTAAGCCATTGCACCAACCCTTGTTTCAGACCTTCTTGTCGTGAGCATAACAGTGGCTTACGGGTCTTTTTTTTTTTTTTTTTTAAGATTTTATTTTATTAAGTATACAGACAATCTTCGACCTGCCTGTGCCCTGCAGGTCAGAATGAGGTATCATTACAGATGGTTGTGAGCCACCATGTGGTTGCCAGGAATTGAACTCAGGACCTCTGGAAGAGCAGTCAGTGCTCTTAACTTCTGAGCCATCTCTCCAGCCCTGGCTTACGAGTCTTTGGTATGCTCAGGTTTTCACCTGACTGCTCCAAGAGATGGTGTTGTCAAGTCATGTGGCCCCTGCTTTTAAAGCCTGTTTATCTTGAGGATGCCTGAGTGTTACACACCTGTCACCCCAAGAAGTGGAGGCGGGGGGGGGTGTGTGTGGGGGGGGCGCATGGGTCATCCTTTGATGCATAGTGAGTTTGAGGACAGCCTGGGGTGCGTGAGACTCAAACCCCAAACGGGCTGGTATGACAGCTCAGTGAGTAAAGGTATTTGCTGCCAACCCCAGAACCCAGGAATCAGAAACCCCCACCATGCACCCTGGCATATGGATGTATATCCCCATGCAGATTAAGATATTTTACAAAAAGAAGCTGGGGCAATGGCTCAGTGGGTATGTGCTTGCTGTGTAAGCATGAGGACTTGGTTCCGATCACGGACATCCACAGAAAAGCCGAGGTGGTGTGCACCTGTAACCCCAGCATTGGATGAGGGCAGACACAGGCGGGTCCTAGGGATCTTCCTGGCCAGCTCTGGGTTCCTTGGGTGACCCTGTTTTAAAACAAAGTGTGGCTGGTTTGATGGCTCAGCTGGCAAAGGTGCCTACTGCCACACACGATGACCTGAGTTTAATCTTTGGAACTCATTGAGAGAACCAGGTCCACAAAATTGTCCTCTAATCTCCATATATACATACACACGGACAATACATAAATAAAATGCAATGATTTAAAAAAAAAAAAGGCTAGCTGGCTGGTGGTGGCTCATGCCTTTAATCCCAGCACTTGGGAGTCAGAGGCAGGTGGATCTCTGTTAGTTCGAGGCCAGCCTGGTCTGCAGAGATAGTTTTAGGACAGCCAGAGCTACACACAAAGAACCCCTGTTTTGAAAAACCAAAACACACACACACACACACACACACAGATAAAGGGAGTTACAAATCCACCTCTGACTTGCACGTGCACACACACACACAGACACACACACACACACATACACACACACACACACACAGATAAAGGGAGTTACAAATCCACCTCTGACTTGCACGTGCACACACACACACACACATACACACACACAAACACACACACACACACACAGAGAGATAAAGGGAGTTACAAATCCACCTCTGACTTGCACGTGCACACACAGTCTAGCACACTAACACATGTCACACACTCATGCACATCTCACACAGACTTCAACCTAAGAGAGCTTGCTTGGGACACTCCTCGGCAGTGCCTCCAGAAATGAAGCCTTCTAGCTGGATCCTTGGGTCGTGTTGCTAGGTGGGCTCCACGGTGGGCGCAGTGCATGCATGGCAGAGCCTGGGGTGCAGGAGATGAAGCAGAGGGTGCTATGGCTGCCTCCGTTCAGGTGTGGAGCAGACAAAACAGTGCAAGGAAGAGCCCAAGGAGGAGAAGGTGGTGAAGCCCGAGAGTGTCCTGATCAAGCGGCGCCTGTCAGCGCAGGGTCAGGCCATCTCTGTGGTGGGCTCTCTGAGCGCCATGTCCCCCTTGGAGGAGGAAGTACCCCAGGCCAAGAGGAGGCCCGAACCTATCATCCCTGTCACACAGCCACGGTGAGTCCTCTTCTAGTCGGGACATGGGTTCTGTGAGCGTGCCCTGTTTGCAGGTGTGAGTGGAAGGTTCTCCTCTACTTCAGAGTCAGTGCAGGAACCTCCAAGCTCTTGTGGGTTTCTGCAGCCACGTGTCCTTTTTCTGTCTTACCCTGGGAGAATGGTGGTGGCTTTCTCACTCACAGATGGAGTCACTAGGTTAGAGAACACGTGGTGCCTGCTGCAAGGCATGGTGACAGTGAGGCAGTTAATAGGGTTTCTAGTGTGCAACACGGGCTCCCGGTCATCATCACCATCCTCATTCTTCTCACCACCTTTATCCCAAAGTCAGGCTCAGCCACACCGAGCACTGTCGCAGCCTCTTGCTCCCCTCCCCGTTCCATCTTCCCCTACCCACAGCAAGCCCCAACCAGGGTCTTTGTGCTCACTCTTGTCCATCTGAGCCCCTCTGGTCCCTGCCTGCGCTCATGGAGACGCCCTCCTTGGCAGAAAGAGACCATTTCTTCCTCACCCTGTCTTCGTGCTGTGCTGAGCCTCATTCGGAATTCATAGCTAGAGAGGGGCCGTGCGTGTGTCTGTTGTGGCTGTGTGCCACCAGACAGACTGGGCTACAGAAAGCGTGCCAAGTCCCTGTCCTTGTCCCTGCCCTCACGTAGGCTGGCGGGTGCTGGTGGGCGCAAGAAGATCTTCCGTCTGAGTGACGCCCTGAAGCCGCTAACGGACGCCCAGGTGGAAGCCATGAAGCTGGGAGCCGTCAAGCGCATCCTGAGGGCGGAGAAGGCTGTAGCCTGCAGTGGGGCAGCCCAGGTGTGCCCCTTGGTTTAGTCAACAGTCCCTGTGCCTCCAGCCCCCAGCTCTACTCAGAGCCACTCCTCCTGGCTTGAACCCACCCTCTGCACGAGCAGAGCAGAGCAGCAGCCTTCAGACACTGAAGGCTTATTGGGGCTCTGCATGGGGCTGGACCTGCAGGACTGGTTCTTAGCAGTGATTTTGTAAAAAATTTCTTTGTTTAATTTATGTGTATGTTTGTCTGCATGAGTTTATGTGTACTATGTGTGTGCAGGAGCCCTCAGAGGCCAGAAGGGGGCACCAGATTCCGTGGAACTGTAGTTACAGGGAGTTGTGGATCACCACGTGGGTGCAGGAAACCAAACTCAAGTCCTCTGCAAGAGCAGCCCGTGGTCTTGACCATTGAACCATCTTTCCAGCCTTTATTTTCTATGATGTTTTTGTTTGTTTTGTTGGTTTTGGCTGTCTTCAAACTCATTTTGGAGACTCCCAGAGATCCACCTGCCTCTGCCTCCCAAGTGCTGGGATTAAAGGCGTGGGCCGTCATGCCTGACTTTTTCTTTCATTTTAAGTGTGTGTGTGTGTGTGTGTGTGTGTGTGTGTGTGTGTATTGTTTGATGTGGACACTTTTGTCTCTGCACCTAGCATGAACAAAGGCCATGGCTTTCACCCCCAGTTCCACAAAAGATTGTTCTGGACGATACACACACCATGTATTCTTTCTTGGTTGTCACCCACATCCTGTCCATGCCTAGAGGTGACAATAAGAATCGTCAGGATCTTTTCCTGTACACTGAAGTACCTGGCTACTACTCAGTGACTCCTGGGAGCTTCGGGTGGTTTGGTGACAGCTGATGGTTTGTTTCTTCCTCATCTGCTGCCACACAGTGTTACACTGCTGTGTTTACCCTTTATGCTGCCTTCCTTGGCTGAGGGAGTGAGTGGTTTGGTTTTCTAGATAAGGTCTCACTCTCACCAGGCTGGCCTTGACCTTGAGCAATCTGGGTGCTGGGATTGTAGATGTTAGTCACTGTACCCACATCAAACGGTGTTTACACTGGGGGTCCCTGAACCTGCAGCAGAAGTGCAAGGCATGATTGAAGGGCGCTCCAGCGGCTCGGCCACACTGACACACTTGCTCACCTACCCCCAGGCGCGCATCAAGATTCTGGCCAGCCTGGTAACACAGTTCGACTCTGGACTCAAGGCAGAGGTGCTGTCCTTCATCCTGGAAGATGTCCGGGGCCGCCTGGACCTGGCTTTCGCCTGGCTCTACCAGGAATACAATGCCTACCTAGCAGCCGGGGCTTCAGGCACTCTGGACAAGTATGAGGACTGCCTCATCCGCCTGCTCTCTGGCCTGCAGGAGAAACCGGACCAGAAGGATGGGTGAGGGCTTGACCGTAAGCCCCGTCCCCTTCTTCCTCAGAGCCACCCAAACTTGCTCTCCCTGTGTGCCTCTCTTCCTCCCTTTCCAGTTCCTACAGAAACTTGTGCAGACCACCCTGTGAGGGGACGAGGGTGGGTTGGGGGTGGGGCTTTGTGTAATGTTCATCAGGCTCACTCACAGCTCTGCTGCTTGGTCTGGGTGGCCTGTCACCCATCTGTGCTAACAGTTCCCAGGATGGGACGGTGGCTCGGTGGTAGAGAACATCCCTAGCACACAAGAAGCCCTGGGTTCCATCCCTAGTTGTAGCAAAAGGAACAAAGCCTCAGAGAGGGAGCATCTTCCAACCATGTGTGCCAGTCTGAGGCTCTGGACCCGGGGCTGAAGACGCCGTGGGTGCAGTTGGGCCACTGGGACGCAGGCCACCTTGCTGCACTTCTCCAGCAAGACACGTGTCTGTCTTGGGCAGGGTCTTCACCAAGGTGGTTTTGGAGGCCCCGCTGATCACAGAGAGTGCCTTGGAGGTGATCCGGAAGTATTGTGAGGATGAGGTGAGCAGGTTGCAGTTGAGGCAGGAAGGTGTAGAGGCAGGGGCGGCAGCCTGAGGGCCCGGTCCTGGGGACTTGGTTTGAGAGGAGGGAGGCAGGCAGGAGGGAGGCAGGCTGAGCGTCGCCCTCATCTGCAGAGTCGCGCCTACCTGGGCATGTCGACACTGGGAGACCTGATCTTCAAGCGCCCTTCTCGCCAGTTCCAGTACCTGCACGTCCTCCTTGACCTCAGCTCTCATGAGAAGGACAGGGTGAGCACATGCCATAGCTGGCCAGCCTGGCGTTCCTTTTCCTCAAAACTGTTTTCCATTTACCATGGTGTGACATCACCATGGAGTCAGGTCCTATCCTGCCCCTGAGTGTGTACATGCCCTCAAAGGAGGGCAGACCTGTTCACTCTCCTCTCACGCGTGTTGATGAACTGGAGCCTGGAGACAGTAGAGGAGCCTGTGTGACCGCAGGGAGCATTTGCAGTATACAGTACCTAGGCACCCGCCTGTGTAGACAAGGGATGAGGGTCGGGAAGCACCCGAGGAGGAGGAGATGTGGAATAACCGTAACACTTAGTAGCTGTACTGTAGATGAGACCTTGCTACAGCTGAGAAGGACCCTGGACCCGTTTCCCCGTAGCCTGTCACCAGCCTACTTGATGAGACAGCACACCATTAGCATTGGCCCTGGCCCTGTGCTGTCATTTGGTACAAACACATGCTGACGACCAGACCCTGATCTCGTGGGTGGCAGATGGTGTCTGACTGAAATGAGGCTTAGCCGGTGACATGTGTTCTGGGCAATGGGCTGCCTGTCCTGCCAAGTGCCAAAGCCAAGGCCACTTGGCAGGAAGAGTCACCGTTGAGGAATGAGGAGAGTGAGCAAGGTAGGGCCTAGCAAGATAGATGGGACTGAGATGGGAGATGCGCGTCACTGCTGTCTTTCCTGGGCTTCAGGCTGCGCTTGTTTTAGAGCAGTGCAGCTCTGTTGCCATGCCCGCTTTACCCTCAGGTGCGCTCCCAGGCTCTGCTCTTCATTAAGCGCATGTATGAGAAGGAGCAGCTTCGAGAGTATGTGGAGAAATTCGCCCTCAACTACCTGCAGCTCCTGGTCCACCCCAACCCACCCTCAGTGCTCTTCGGAGCTGACAAGGACACAGGTTTGATGCAGGTTCATCTGATTTGTGTCGAGCTCTACCCAGCCAGCTAGAATGGCTGCTGGATAGTAGCAAGCAGGGCCAAGACAAGACAGGTGACTGCAGGAGTGAGAAGCTGAGGACCAGGAGAGCAGCCTGTGGTATTCCATGGCCGTCTTAGGCCAAGGCCCTTAGCATAGTCCCAGCTCCTACCAGATTACAGACAGATCGTGCAGGCATGTGGAAAGCCCTCCCAGGGAGCATGTGAGCGGGTTCCCTACAAAGGAGGCGGTGGCACAGAGGGTTAGCAGTGAGGGTCTGTCTACCAACTATGTAAGTAGGGACCAGTGTGGAGAGTAGCGGGGTCGCCAGGTGGACTGCCCCTTCAGTCTTTGACAGATAGCCAGTGTGAGGACATTTATGTTGAGGCCATAATTGTCACAGGACTTGGAGGATACAGAGTTAAAACTTTTCTAGCTGCCTTGGGCCTTGGTGGTTGGCGGGGGGAGTCCTTTTCCTAATCAACCTACCCTCTTCCCATTGACTTCATTGAGAAGGCACGGACACTGGGGACAGGGCTTTGGGAAGGAAATATAGGACTTTATTGATGCATGGCTTTGTCCTGTCAGAGGTGGCTGCACCCTGGACGGAGGAGACAGTGAAGCAGTGTCTGTATCTCTATCTGGCTCTCCTGCCTCAGAACCACAAGCTGATCCACGAGCTGGCAGCCGTGTACACTGAGGCCATCGCCGACATCAAGCGGACCGTGCTGAGGGTCATTGAGCAGCCGGTGAGGCTCCTGAGCCCACCAGGGCAGGGCTGAGTCCCCAGCTCCAGCTGCTCCTTGGGTGTCTGTCTCAGTAGGCACCAAGGGCTGTCACCTGGACTCATGGCTTTGGCTTTGGGTGGTATTTACCGAGCCTGGAGTGGGCACATCTGGCTTCACATGGTGCCTTTGCTCTTCTCACTGTGCCCCGACACGAGGGGTGCAGGTCCGTCCCCAAGCAGAGACACATTAGCATCTAAGCTCCTGTTGCTGAGTCAGCTGGTCTTCCCCTGTGCTCTTACCCGAAGTCCTGAGCCACATGGCCACCGCATGAAAAGCAGTTCAGATGCTTACTCTGTCTGCTGTTGGACTCAGAAGCCTTTGCTTGTTGGCTCTGCCCCAGCTTTGCCCTGCCCTCATGATGTTTCTATTATTATAAAACGCCAGGTAGAAATGGAGGGAGAAGGGCAGGCTGAGGCTCTGGCCTAAGGTGCTGTAGCCCCGTGCTGAGAAAAAGTAAGCGCCAGGCAGGCTCTGGGGTTGTGCGCTTCAGGGTCCTTCACACTGTAGATGAGGATGCCAAGGGCAGCCCCCACAAAGCACACTCCCTGCTCTTTGCTTGCTGCAGCTGCTGCCCAGGTCTAGCCTGTGCCAGGCTGCGATGACAGTGGTTGCAGGAGGGTGGGCAGGGAGCAGGAAAACCTCCCTAGGCATTGCCACACAGGCTGGGCGTGGAAGGCTTGAGACACTTGGGTCACTGACCTGCCAGAGAGGAGGACCCCACACAGATGAAAGCTCCAAGAAACCCCTAGCCCTGTGACCTCAACCACCCCAGCTTCTGCAGCCTCCTCGAATGCTCTCCATAACCTGGTCTTGCTGCCCTCCTCATCTAGATCCGAGGGATGGGCATGAACTCCCCAGAGCTGCTACTGCTGGTGGAAAACTGCCCCAAAGGGGCAGAGACGCTGGTCACCCGCTGTCTGCACAGCCTCACGGACAAAGGTGCCTGGGGCCCTGCCTCCCACCTTCCCTCCCACCTGTTGCTCCCCTGCAAGAGCTGGAGCTGCTAAGTCCCCAAGTGACTGTGCCCCTGTGGATTTCGCCCGTCCTTGGGCCTCTCTGTAGAGAAAAGCCATGTGAGCTGCATTTAGGAAAGGAGGTCTGGGGACCCTGCTGGAATTGCACCGCCCCTCCCCCACGCCCACGAAACCTCCCCCGGACACTGCTCCTGTCCTCTGTTGCCGCCCTAGCACTCCAACTCTCTTCTCTCTGTCTTCCTGAAGTGCCGCCGTCCCCAGAGCTGGTAAAGCGGGTCCGAGACCTGTACCACAAGCGGCTGCCTGATGTACGCTTCCTCATCCCTGTGCTCAATGGCTTGGAGAAGGTAGGGCGGGGCTTCCTCATCCCTGTGCTCAATGGCTTGGAGAAGGTAGGGCGGGGCTTCCTCATCCCTGTGCTCAATGGCTTGGAGAAGGTAGGGCGGGGCCGGTGGTGCTCACGGGCGGGCGTGGGGATGACACCGTCAACCGGAGGAAGGCAGCAGCTGTGGGGAGGCAGGGGACATGTATCGTCAGGCCCAGAGGCTTCACTGGGGTGAGCGGGTGGATAGTGGGCCTCCAAGCCCATCGTCACCCTCCCCCCATCCCTTCCTCCTCAGAAAGAGGTCATCCAGGCCCTGCCCAAGCTCATCAAACTCAACCCCATCGTGGTAAAGGAGGTCTTCAACCGCCTGCTGGGCACCCAGCACGGTAGGTGCCCTCCCCCCTAGCCCAGGCCTTACTGATTTCTCAGACTGAGAGCCGGGAGCCGTTTTGTTCACTGTGGTAAGAAAAAAGAAAAATGTTTGAGGAAGGAAAAATAGCCAGTAATGTGGAGGAGTGGCCCTCATCCTGGGCCCTGTGGCCACATTTTAGGACACAGTGACGGGCATGCATGTGACTCCATGGTTGGGTGCTCTTCCCTCTGCTAACGGCCTTTTTTCCACTCTTTACCCCAACATAGCAGAAGGTTCAAGCCACGTAACGTGGAGTGAGACCCTGCCCCTGCCCCTGCCCTGCCGCCCCCGCCCCTGCCCCGCCCCTGCCCCTGCCCTGTCCTCATAGCTGGCTGTGATCATGTGCTCTGTTACATCAGTGCTGGCATGGCTGGGCCCAACCTTGCCTTCAGGGTGCACAGCCCAGAGGGAACAGTGGGCCGTGGGCAAGGCGGCTCTAAAAAGTGGTGGGGGAAGACTGGAGGCCACTTCCCCCTGTGTCCTCTGTCCCCATGTCCTCATGAAGCAGAGGGGCCGGATTAACTGTTTAGCCTCCGTTCTGGTCTGAGAGCCGTCTGTCTGCTGAGGCCTCTGTACTGTCTCCCTCCCCTGTTGCCACCCTGCAGGTGAAGGGAACTCAGCCTTATCCCCCCTGAACCCAGGAGAGCTGCTGATTGCTTTGCACAACATTGACTCCGTCAAGTGTGACATGAAATCCATCATCAAAGGTGAGGCCCCCCTGTTCCCACATGGCCCAGCTCCCGTGAACTTGGGACAGGGCCTCAGTCACCTGCATGGCCCCACTGGGTTGAAGATTGTCACCTGCTGTTCAACCTGCCCCATCCTGGCCTCTGTGTAAGGCGCATACACAGCTGTGGCTTGGCAGCAGGTGGTTCTTGGGAAGGAGGGCCGTCCCTCCCACCTGACCCTGAGGAACTCAAGGAAGCACAGCCCAAGGACAAGTCAGAGGCACCAAGGCCTCTGCTGGCATGGCATAGATGCCAGGCCTGAGTTGAGGCAGCAGAGGACCTCCATAGCAGGGGCTTGGTGGCAGTCTGGCAGGCTTCTTCCGCCCTGGCTGCCCAAGGGTTCCCTCTGAGCCAGGCCCTCCCTTCATGCCACCCACGTGGCTCTTGGTAAGTATGGTATAGATAGGTCACAGAGTTCACAGGAGGTAGCCGTGTAACACAGCCTGAGCCAAAGTGGACCCAAACCAGGAAGGGCTCTGCCTAGGAGCCTCCCCTGGGAAGACACCACGGTTTCCCCTTCTTCCTTCCCTTCCCCAGAGACTTGTGGGCCAGAATTGACTCTGTCCCAGGAGGGGCCCTGCCTGCTACCCTGTCACTTTAGCTTAGGCTTCCTCTCTCTCTGTCCCTCCATTTCCTGTTCTGGCCTGAAGTGGCTTCTTCAGGGACTGTTTTCCTGGCCTTCCTCAGCAATCCTACCAGGAAGGGGCCTGTGAAGAGAGGGCAGAGGAGACCGCAGGCCCAGGGAGGAATCAGGGACAGACTCAGAGGTTGTGGTCCAGAGCTGTGGACCACAGTTTAGACTCACACACGGCAATGAACCTAGAGCCTCAAACGTGCTAGGCTCTGACACACCCTCACTTCTTGCTCTGTTAGACGCAATGGGAACAATCCTGTCCCCATAGCCTGGTCCCAAGGGCTGTGTGTTCATCACACATCACTTTGTGCATAATTGGAAACACACACACACACACACACACACGTACATACGTACGTACGTCTTGGATCCAGAATAGAAGTCCAGTCACAAAGAGGGGAGAAAGGGCCCTGCCAAAAGCTACACAGGTGGCAGTTCACAACCTCTCAGCTGTCTGGGCCCCCACAGCTCTCACTACATCTCATCTGTCTGCTCATGTGAAGTCCCGCCCTCCCTGGGTTCTGTGGAATCCCAACACAGACACAGTGCTGGGTACATGGTTAGGACATTGGCAGCCTGATCTAGCCTGCCTGGGACTTGGGAAGGGCTTTCTGAAGTGGAGTCAGGGACAAGGTGACAGTGAGCTGAGCCTGGCCAAAGCTAGGACCAAGCAGAGGTTCCAGATAAGAGCGGAAACTGGCTTTGGCCTCGTGCAGCCCTCTGGGATGAGAGCAGCTTGGGCTGCTGGATAGGAAGGGTTAGAGGCCCAGGGGCGAGTGCAAGAAGAGGCTGGGTGGGCTCTGACTTCAGGGCCCATTTGGGCAGCAATGGAGCATGTCTTCGTAGAGGAACAGGCTCCTCCTCAAGTTCTGGCAGGCCTCTCCTCTGCCCTTCAGCCTGTGCATCTACGGCAATGTCCCCTCTCTCTTTGGGCCACCTCCTTACAGGACCACCCTCTCCTCCGTTGGCCTCTCAAGAGATTTGTGGGGTGGGGGAGGCTTCCTTCTGGCTCAATAAAGACTTCCTGGTTGACACACTCACATGGCCAGTGGTGATTGGGAAGGACTTTAGAAGCAGCTCCTGGGGTCTCCCCTTAGCCCAGCTGGCCCTGACATTGCCACCGACTCCCAGGAGCTAGACCTCAATCAAAGCCTGCTCCATGCTTTCTTCAGGGTGACATCTTTCCACATCCTGTTGGCACTAGCTACTCCGTTGGGTCCTCATCCTGGGTTGGGCCCTCACTACTACCTCTTATCCCTCTTTTCCCTGTTGCTCTCCTTAGTGTCCCCTGTCATATCTGCCCAGCACCACCACAGACCCTAATGCCTTTGGTTAGCCTTCTGACAGAGACCTAACTTCCTTCTGGGGATGCTAGGGTGTCTGCAACTCTTACCACTCCCCTAAGTGGGTTATAGCCACCCTTCTTAGGCTGTGGCAGGCTCCAGGGCTTGGCAGCATGCCGTCTGCTCCTCTCCCCAGGGCTGCCCACTGGAAAGAGGTGGGGTGTCACAGGCGGCACCCCATAGGTTATCCGGGGGTTGGACACACCTATCTCCATCTTCCTGGGCACGGGACCATTGAACATCCCCATAAAGGACCTTGGTGGTAGGGGTGGAGAAGCTTGGGGTGGGGTGGGGTGGGGTGGGGTTCCCACTTCACGGGGAACATCCCAGCAGAGAGGACAGGCCGCTCTCCGCCTCCTCACAGCCACCAACCTGTGTTTTGCGGAGCGGAACGTGTATACGTCGGAGGTGCTGGCTGTCGTGATGCAGCAGCTCATGGAGCAGAGCCCGCTGCCCATGCTGCTCATGCGGACCGTCATCCAGTCCCTGACCATGTACCCCCGCCTGGGGGGCTTCGTCATGAACATCCTGGCCCGGCTCATCATGAAGCAGGTAACTGCCCTGGCCCCAGGCAGGCGCCTGTCTCTGGATCACCTCCCCTGCCCTTTGCAGCTTTCCCTCCACCCCTCCCTCCTGGCTACAGGGTGACCAGTGAGAACAGTTAGGGATGGGAGAGGCGTCCCGCTACCCCACTCCTAGGCCCTGCGGGGCATATAGCTCAGCTGGAAACATCTAGTCTTTGTAGAAACTAGAATTACGGTGGGGGGGGGGGTCTTTGTAATTGTGTTTTAGTGAGGGTCTTGCCACGTGTCCCAGAATAACCAAGAACTCAGATTTGTGGTGATCCTCCTGCATCAGTCTTCCTAGTGGGATTGCAAGCATGCAACACCAACTTTTAGAACTCCTCTTGTGGAAATGGTCAACAAGTTCCATCCTCCATCCCAAAGCTGGGTTCAGACCGCAGGCTGGCCCTGTGCAAGGTCTGCACAGGTCTATTCAGTGTGGCTGATGGCACAGACTAGAGGTGGCAGTGAGAACCATATGCGATGGTGGTGCTGTCCTAGCGCTTGGTGACCTAGGGACTGGGGGCGGGGTCGCGTCCTAGTAGTTTCCTAGGTGAGAAAGGCACGTTCCTGTAGCAAGCTGTCCAGTGGTGGCGCATGGGTGGTCATGGCAGTGTCTGCGGGAAGGAGGTGGCTGCTTGGCCTTCACCTAACGGCCCCATCCCCATCCCCCTCCCCCCCACAGGTGTGGAAGTACCCCAAGGTTTGGGAGGGTTTCATCAAGTGCTGCCAGCGCACCAAGCCCCAGAGCTTCCAAGTCATCCTGCAGCTACCTCCGCAGCAGCTCGGCGCCGTCTTTGACAAGTGCCCCGAGCTCCGGGAGCCACTGCTGGCCCACGTGCGCTCCTTCACCCCCCACCAGGTACCCGGAGGGCTCTGGAGGGTTCGAGTTCTGGGTTCTGGGGTGCTGAGCGGTGCCTCTGGCCAGAGCTCTCCACAGCTCCAGCCCCCGCCTTTCCCTTCTCCTAGCAAGCACACATCCCCAACTCCATCATGACGGTCCTGGAGGCCAGCGGCAAACAGGAGCCAGAAGTCAAGGAAGCACCTGCAGGGCCCCTGGAGGAGGTGAGGGCAGTGTGGCCCACCTGCCTGTGTCTCTCACCCCGAGAAGCCCGGTTGTTAAACCCACACTCTCCCAAGATTGCCTTCCTGGTAAAGGGAATGGCCGGCCACCCACCCTCCCCGCTTTTTCAGCTCGGTGGCCTCGGTCTCCTCCATCCTGGGGGGTGAGGGGTGCGTCCCTCCTGAGCTGAGTGCCCCTCCCACCCCAGGATGACTTGGAGCCCTTGACTTTGGCCCCGGCCCCGGCTCCTGCTCCTGCTCCGCGGCCCCCTCAGGACCTCATCGGCCTGCGATTGGCTCAGGAGAAGGCCCTGAAGCGGCAGCTAGAGGAGGAACAGAAGCTGAAGCCCCCAGGCGTGGGGGTGCCCACGGCCCCGGCACCCTCCTCCATGCCCTTGGTGCTGCCGGCAGCCCGAGCCGGCCCCACCCCGGCTGAGGAGGCCATGGAGTACCGGGAGGAGGGTCCCGAGTGTGAGACCCCGGCCATCTTCATCAGCATGGATGATGACTCAGGGCTGGCCGAAACCACGCTCCTCGACTCCAGTCTTGAGGGTCCCCTGCTTAAGGTAGGGGACAGCTAGAGCTGCGGAGGGAGGCTGCAGCAGGGCCGCCCCGGGCTGAGGGTGCCGCCCGCCCGCCCGCTCCTGACCCGCCGCCCCTTGCCTTCTCCCGCCACCAGGAGGCAGCAGCAGTCGGACCTGGCCCCAAGGACGAGCGGAGTCCCCAGAGTCTCGGCCACGCTGCGGCTGCGGCGGCGGAGGAAGCCTTGGCCACCTCCAGCCCAGAGGCCAGGGAACCCGAGAGCAAGGGGAACAGCTGACAGCTGCCTGCGGGCGTTTGGGGGGAGGGGCGGGGCGGGGTGGGCCACCTAGAGCTTTGCCTTAACATGAATAAAGGAAGTGGCACTCGGGCCGTGGCTGCGGTGTGTCCAGAAACTTGGGGAGCCGGCTCCAGTGCTGGGCTGCGCCTGCGCACACCCGGCTCGGCTCGGCAGGCGCCCCGCGCTGGGACTGTAACGGCAGGCGGCAGGGCGCAGGCGGCAGGCGGGCGAGCGCGGCCAGCACTGGCCAGCCTCCCTCCTGCAGGGACATGGGAGAGCCACCGCCCAACCCTGACACCTGGTCCCAAGAGCGGAAGGCTTCTCAAAGCTCGGAGAGGATCCGCGGCAGTCGAGAGTCCTCACAGCCTCTGATAACCATCCCGGAGGATGGCGGGTACCAACCTCCTCTGCTGCGGGGGAGCCAGGGCAGCCGGGGCAGCCAGGACTTTCAGGGAGCCGGCCTGCCCCACTGGCCACAGAGGCCCAGCCTGGGGCCAGAGAGCCAGGGCGAGGAAGGCATGGAGTACCGCCGATCCATGAGCCTGCGTTACTCCTATCCCCCGGAGGAGTTCTCGTCTCAGGAGTACGCGGATGAGAACATAATGATGCAGCAGCAGTTTCCTCCGGGCCTCTTAGAACAACTGGAGACCTCCTACCAGGACCAGGGTGCCGGCCTCGTAGACCAGTTCAACTTGTACCCAGGAGGGTACCAGGCCTCGCAGCATGGGCCGTACTTGAGGGACGACCCCTCTCTCCACTTAGGGCCCGCTGGCCTGGGCTTCATGCCCTTCGTTGGAGAGGTGCCTGACCCCGAACCCCGCGAGCTGGCAGTGCAGAACGCCAAGGCCTACCTGCTGCAGACCAGCGTGGACTGCAACCTCAGCCTGTGAGAGGGCGTTGCGGGTGGAGAAAGCGGGCAGCAGGCTGGGAAGGGCCCTAGCCAAGGCTGCCTCGGGTATGGGGTCCCTGTGGGCATCTAACCTAGCAGAGAGTTGAGGAAAGAGTAGAAAGTGCCAGCACACCCCACCCACCCCTAATATCTACTCGCAGGGATTCACACAGCTTCTAAGCTTGTGTCTACAAGACACTGAATCAGAGAGGTCGGGTTGCTTATCTAAAGTCGCACAGCCAAGAAGCGGTAGAGCCAGCATTAGAACCCGGCCTCTTAGCATCCCAGGTCTTGTCTAACTGCCCCGTCTAAGTGGGGTGGTTGTCAGTCACTGAGCAGCAGGTATGGTCCCCTCTCTCTCCCATTCTGGGTATTATAGAAGGCGGCACAGTCGATGAGAAGGGCTTAGGTGGTGGCACCTTGCACGTAGCAAGAGGAAGAGTGGTCCAGGGATAGGGCACAGCCAGACCTCGGGAGGGAGGGACCGGCTGCTGTGTCCCGGACCGCGGCCGGGAGACGAAAAGGAAATGATGAAGCAGGGCTGGCTAAAACACATAGCCAGTTCCATCCATCCCTCCTGTGCTAAGAGCCTGCCGTGGCTCCCTATTGGCAGACAGGACACTGAGGTGTGGCTCCCCACCCTGCCCGCAGTGTACACTCAGTCTCCACTCTGCCTCGACCTCAGGCCCCAGAGCCAGGCAAAATTAACCCCTAGGTGTTGCGCCAACGCGTTTCCAGTCTTGAGAGCTTCAAGGGTTCTTCCTGAAATGCCCTGAGCAGTCTCGCTTCTTCTTTTGCCGAGCTTTCATTTTTATCTGTTTAACTCTGCGTGTGTGTGTGTGTGTGTGTGTGTGTGTGTGTGTGTGTGTGTGTGTGTGTGTGCAGGCAGGCACGCGTACATGCGAGCACACTGCTAGAAGAGGGCACTGCGCTTAACTGAAGTTAAGCAGTTGTGGGCTGCCTCGTGTCGGTGTTGACAACTGAACTCTTATCCCTATGTCCTTTTAGCTATAGGGCTGTCTTTCCAGGCTTTTCAAGATTTTTAAAATATTTAGGGGCTGCAGAGATAGATGACTCAGAGGTTAAGAGCACTGGCTGCTCTTCCAGAGGTCATGAGTTCAATTCCCAGCAACCACATGGTGGCTCACAGTCATCTATAATAGGATCTGATACCCTCTCCTGGCCTACAGGCATATGTGCAGATAAAACACTATACATAATAAATAAATCTTTTAAGAACATTTGTTGCTCTTGCAGAAGACTCAGGTTTGGTTCCCAGCACCCAGAGGGCAGCTCAGCTCCAGGGAATCCAGCACCTTCTGACCCCTGCAAGCATCAGGCATGTACATGGCGTACATACACACAAACAGGCAAAAACAGTTGTACACATAAAAATACAATAAACTCTAAATTGGAATGATACTAATTTAGTGTGTATGAGTATTTTGCCTGCATGTCTATAAAATGCACCACATACTTGCAGTTTGCAGTGCCTTTGGAGTTCACAAAAGGGCACTGGATCCCCTGAAACTGAATGGTTTTGAGCCGCCATGTGGGTGCTAAGAACAGAACAGAGCAGCCTGTATTCTTAACCGATGGACCATCTCTCTGGTTCCCTCTAAGTTACTCCTGTTATTTGTTTTATGGTTTGGGGCTTGAACCCAGGGCCTCCTGCAAGCTAGGCAAGCACCTTACCACTGGGATACCCAACCAGCCTCCTCTCTTACCTTCCTACTGCCAGCCTGGGTCTGCCCCACACTTGAGACTGGTCACAGAGTGGTTTGCACCCATGGATGAGCTCTTTCGGATGAGACCAGCCTGGCTTCAAAGTGTGCTGAGCCATGACCTCAGATTTCCTAAGCATTAGTTCCCTGGAGGGTGTGTATGTGTGCGTCATGGTTGTTGTAAGAATTCAATAATGCAGCTGGGTGTTGGTGGCACACGCCTTGAATCCCAGCACTCGGGAGGCTGAGGCAGGCAGACCTCAGTGAGTTGGAGGCCAGCCTGGTCTCCAGAGGGAGTTCCAGGATAGGCTCCAAAGCTACACAGAGAAACCCTGTCTCAAAAAAACAAAGCAAAACAAACAAAAAAGCCAAAAACCAACGAATCCAATAATGCTCTCAAACACTCAGCGTGGTGCCTGGACTGAGTGGATGGAGGCCACCATGGGACTATGATTACTCCATTCTCAACGCTCCCTTACTCTTAGTGACACTAAACTTCCATTTTTTTTTCCAAGCACACCCCCACCCGGGCATCTTCCTGCCACCCAGGCAATGTCTGTAAGCCTAAACAATTTTGTTCGTTCTATTGTCATCCATTTTCTATTTTAATCCCTTTAAGTAAGTAGAATTAATCAATTAAAACGATCTCTATTGTAATCCCCGTTCCTTTTCATGCCTTATTGCATTGGCTATGGTCATTTAATATTAAACAGAAGTCGTGAAGTCAGATTCCGTGTTTAAGGCCAGCTTGCTCTACATATGAGACCCTGTTACAGAGAAGAAAGGAGGCGGGGGAGGGCTTAGTACCCCATCCTGGCAATATTTAGCCATGTGTGTCTATCTAATCATCTTCAGACGTCAGTTCCATCAGGGCAGGGACATTTCCTGTCCCCTCCCGGGTCCCTAGCAGTAGATGAAGGAACAGGCGCTAAACAGCAGGCTGGCTCAGTGCACTGACCGAGTGGTGTCCCCCACCTCCCTCTCCTCCTGGGAGGCAGGTACGAGCACCTGGTGAACCTGCTGACCAAGATCCTGAACCAGCGGCCCGAGGACCCCTTGGCCATCCTGGAGACTCTGAACCGCAACACGCAGTGGGAATGGTTCCACCCCAAGCTGGACACGCTGCGAGATGACCCCGAGATGCAGCCCACCTATGACATGGCCGAGAAGCAAAAGGCTCTGTTCAGCAGGAGCGGAGGAGAAGGCGAGCAGGAAATGGAAGAGGAGGTGGTGAGTGAGCTGGTGTGGAGAGTGGGTGGGGCGTGGGGAGTGGGTGGGGCATGGGGAGTGGGTGGGGCCGGCCGGTGCACAGGCTGGTGTCTAGAGGAGAGTGGGGGTCCGGCCTCTGCTGCTGCGGTCTGTGCTGAAGGTGTCAGCAGGAGTGACTGGCAATAGTGTCCACTGTGCCTGCAGAGGGAACAGAGGGCCGGGAGTACCGCCTGGGGCACCGAAACAAAAATATATTTTTAAAGGTCTAACCAGGGACTGGAGAGATGGTTTAGCTGTTAAGAGCTAAACCATCTTAGCTCTTAGTTAAGAGCTCTAAACTAAGACCGGTTGCTCTTCCAGGAGAACCTATATTTGTTTCTTTAAAAATATTTTTTTTAATTTAGAAGCAATTTTATTGTACATATCAATCCCCCGTTCCCTCTCCCTCCCATCCTCCCACGCCCCCCCACTGACTCCCCAACCCACGCCCCATCCACTACCCAAGGATATCGAAGTCTTCCACGGGGGATCATCAAAGTCTGTCACATCATTTGGGGGAGGGCCTAGGCTGTGCTGAAATAGTATCCCTCCATAGGGAATGGGCTCCCAAAGCCAGAGGGTCCTGGATAGATGTTCTTACAAACGCTAAGGGACCATGGATGCCAGCCCAGACTACTATACCCAGCAAAGCTTTCAATCACTATAGATGGAAAAAGCAAGATATTCCATGACAAAACCAGATTTAAATAATACATATCCACAAATCCAGCCCTACAGAAAGTTCTAGAAGGAAGACTCCAACCCAAGGAAGTTAACTACACTCACAAAAAATATAGGCAATAGATAATCCCAATTTACCAAAAGCCAAAAGAAAAAAAAAGGGGGGGTCCACACACAATATCACCACCACCACCAAATCCAAAACAAACGAGTCAACAATCAATGGTCATTAATATCCCTCAATGTCAATGGTCTTAACTTGTCTATAAAAAGACATAGGCTAACAGAATGGATACGAAGACAGAATCCATTCTTCTGCTGCAGACAAGAAACACACCTCAACTTCAAAGATAGACGTTACCTCAGAGTTAAGGGTTGGGAAGAGATTTCCCAATCAAATGGACCCAAGAGACAAGCTGGTGTGGCAATCCTAATATCTAACAAATTAGACTTCAAACTAAAGTCAGTCAAAAGAGATGAAGAAGGGCATTTCATAGTCATCAGAGGAAAAGTCCACCAAGATGAAGTCTCAATTCTGAGCATCTATGCCCCAAATACAAAGACACCCACATTCATTAAAGAAGCATCACTAAAGCTCAAATCACAGATAAAACCTCACACACGTATAGTGGGAGACTTCAACACCCCACTCTCACCACTAGACAGAAAATTAACAAAGAAACAAAGGAACTAACAGAAGTTTTGACCCAATTGGGTTTAATAGGCATCTATAGAACATTCCATCCAAACACAAAGAATAATACCTTCTTCTCAGCGCCACATGGAACCTCCTCTATAATTGACCACATACTTGGTAACATAGCAAACCTCAACAGATACAAAAAAATTGGAATAAACCATGGATCACCATGGTTTAAAGTTAGAATCCAACAACAACACAAATTGCAGAAACCCTACAAACTCATGGAAATTGAACAATGCGCAATTGCACCATTCCTGGGTCATCCAGAGCGAGTGCCAGGACAGGTTTCAAAGCTACACAGAGAAACCCTGTCTCGGGAAAAAAAAAAAAGAAAGAGAGAGAGAAAGAAAGAAAGAAAGAAAGAAAGAAAAGAAAATCATCTCTGGGAACCAGGTACCCGGATGTTTCTCTCCACCCAACCACACCAAACAGATTGTAGCCAATCTAATGTGGTGAGCACCTTCAATTGAAGCACTCAGTTGGCAGAAACAGGTGAATCTCTGAGTTCAAGACTAGCCCGGTGTACATAGGGAATTTCAAGCCAGCAAGACATATTGTCCCCCTCTCAAAAAAAAAAAAAAAAGTTACTCTGTCATTTGGAGTACTTGTCCACACTTGATCCGTCATCTGTGGCCAGAAGGGCTGGGCAGCACCAACATCCTTCAATTGCAGTGTGAGACCACACCGTTTCCACACGGATGCAGCATTCTAAAAACAGTGATAGCAGCCAGGTGGTGGCACATGCAGAGGCAGAGGCAGAGGCAAGCGGATCTCTGCAAGTTCGAGGCCAGCCTGGTCTACAGAGTGAGTGCCAGGATAGGCTCCAAAGCTACACAGAGAAACCCTGTCTCGAAAAACAAAAACAAAAAAAAAAAAAAAAAAAAAAAGAAGGGGGGATGATGTGGGGAGCCTGGAGAGATGGCTCAGTGGTTAAGAGCACTGGCTGGCTGCTCTTCCAGTAAACCTGGGTTAGATTTCCAGTTCACAATCATCTGTAACTCCCGTTCTGGGGGACCTGATGCCTTCGTCTGGCCTCCCAGGGCACCAAGCACATACAGGAGCATAGACACACATGATGCAAAACACCCCTGCATATAAAATAAATATTTTTTTAAAAAAAGATGATGTGCTCCCTCAAAGACATCTGAACACCCCTGCCTGCTAGACTCGGCTATCTGACTAGGGAGTCCAGGAATACCCCTGTCTCTGCCTCACCCCCAGTGGGATTATAACCCTGAAGCGCCACACCTGACGGTTTACAGGGTTCTAGGGTTTGAACAAGGGCCCCAAGCTCATAGCAAGCATTTTACAGACTGAGTCATCGTCTCTTGACGCCAGTGTTGGTGACATGGAGGCAAGCAAGCTGTAACATCCTGTTAAAGGCCTAGGGAGGGCGCCCACGGTGGTGCGTGCCTGGAATCCCAGCACTCGGGAGGCCAAGGCAGCATCTAGCCTTGGAGGCTACATGGACATCACAGGGAGACCCTGGCATATTAACAGCTGTGGTCTTCAGCCTGGTGGTCTACAGAATGAGTTCCAGGACAGCCAGGGCTGCACAGAGAAACCCTGTCTGGAAAAAGAGCCAAGTTATTATTAATAATAACTGGCGTCTAAACACATGTTTAGATGAACAGTGGGTCATCCAAGAAGTCAAAAGGGAAATGAAAGAAATCCGTAGAGGCAGATGAAAATACAGCCGAGTCCCGTCTGAAGCCCCGGGGTTCAGCCACAGGACGCTAAAGAGGAAAGCTAACAGTGATGAGCGCACAAGCTAGAGACATTGAACAACCTAATGATGCACCCCAGGATCTCAAGTGGCCAATCGCAAACACAGGGGGCAGCACTGAAGAAGACTGGGGAAGAAATCAATGAGATCCAGAGTCGGAGAACAATATATAAAATCAGCTGGAGGAAGAATCGATTCCTTGAAAAAGTGAGATACATGGGGCTGGAGAGATGGCTCAGAGGTTAAGAGCACTGGCTGCTCTTCCAGAGGTCCTGAGTTCAATTCCCAGCAACCACATGGTGGCTCCCAACCATCTGTAATGAGATCTGGTGCCCTCTTCTGGCCTGCAGGGACACATGTAGGCAGAACACTGTATACATAATAAGTAAATCCTTAAAGAAAAAAAAAAGAAAAAAAAATCAAAAGAATGCTCTACAGAAAAACAAACAAGCAAACCCAAAACTCCAGACCTATTTCTTTGATGAACATAGAAATATTTTGTTGTTGTTGTTGTTTCTTGAGACAGGGTTTTTCTATGCAGCTTTGGAGCCTGTCCTGGAACTTGCTCTGTAAACCAGGCTGGCCTTGAATTCATAGAGATCCGCCCACCTCTGCCTCCCAAGTGCTGGGATTAAAGGCGTGCACCACCACCGCCTGGCAATGTGAACCTTCTTAACAAAATGTTTGCAAACCAAATTCAGGAGCACATGAAGAAGATCACATATTATGGCCAAGTGGGCTCCATCCCAGAGAGGCAAGGGCAGCCTGACACACGAAAACCAATGCATGTGATCCACCATAAACACTCTAGGACAGAAACCGCACGAGATTATTTCAGCCTTTTCAAGTCTGAAAAGGCATTTGACCAAGTTCAACATGACTTCATGATAAGAGTTCTGGAGACGTGAGGAACAGGTAGAATAGTCCTCAAAATAATAAAGGGCTTCCCATAGCCAATATTACACTAGATAGAGACTAACAGAGAGCATTTCCTCTAAAAGCAGCATCTATAGAGAGTGGCCACTCTCTCTGCTCATTCAGCATATACTGCTCACAGTCATAGCTGCAGCAGTTAGCCACGAGAAGGACATACGGAGGATACAAATAGAAAAGGAACAAAGCCAAACTTTCTTTTTTTTTAATATTTTATTTATTATGTATACAATCTGCCTGCACACCAGCAGAGGGCACCAGATCTCATTCAAGGTGGTTGTGAGCCACCATGTGGTTGCCAGGAACTGAACTCAGGACCTCTGGAAGAACAGGCAGTGCTCTTAAGCGCTGAGCCATCTCTCCAGCCCCAAAGTCAAACTTTCTAACTCCTTTTACAGATGACACGATTCTTTGCTTAAGAGTTCCTATTAAGTCAACTAGAAAATTGTTGGACCGAATAAACATAGTAGAGTTTCAAGATTCAAAATCGATAATTAAAAAAAGAAAAAAGCCCGGGCGGTAGTGGCACACACCTTTAAGCCCAGCGCTCAGAGATAGAGAGAGGTAGATCTCTGAGTTTGAGGCCAGCCTGGTCTACAGAGTGAGCTCCAGGACAGTCGGGGCTACACAGAGAAACCCTGTCTCAAGAAACAAACAAATAAAGCTACAAAGAAACCATGTCTCAAAGAAAAGATGGAGGAGGAGGAGGAAACAAACACAAACAATAGCCTCATTTATACTAACTGCCCTCAGAACACTGTTAGAAATTAGAAAACACTCCCCCAAAGTTAAGTATTTAGGAATATATATCTAAATAAAGACACAAAAGACCTCTACAACCGAGATGACAAGATATTGGAAGAGGGAATCACAGAAGATACAAGACAGCAGAACATTCCGTGTTCCTAGGTATTGTGAAAATATCTGTGCTACTAAAATGAATAAAACTAGTACAATTCCTATGAAAATCTCCATCCCATGTAAAACTTCACAGATGTAGACAGAAAACCTAACTCATGTGATGTCAGGCATGGTGGGCTCATGCCTTTCATCCCAGCGCTCTGGACGCAGAAACCGGTGAATTCCTGAGTTAGAGGCCAACCTGAAGCAAGTTCCAGGAGAGCTAGTGAAACTCTGTCTTGAAAAGCAAAACCATGCGACCATGCAGGAGTACAGAACACCAAGGACTTAACCTTGCCACAGATATTACAATACCGAAGCTGAGACACACACACACACATACACACACACACACACACACACACACAGAGAGAGAGAGAGAGAGAGAGAGAGAGAGAGAGAGAGAGAGAGAGAGAGAATGAAGTGATCAAAATATATTGTTTGAAAAAATTTCAGTAGCCAGGTGTTGGTGGCGCACGCCTTTAATCCCCCAGCATTCAGGAGGCAGAGGCAGGCGGATCTCTGTGAGTTCGAGGTCAGCCTGGTCTCCAGAGTGAGTTCCAGGACAGGCTCCAAAGCCACAGGGAAACCCTGTCTCAACCAAAATGGATAGACTTGGAATACATAAAATTGTGAGGCCATAATCTCAGAGAGAAAACAAACCATATGTGTTGCCCTGGTCTGTGGAATACAGCCATTATGAAGGTGACACGTATGGATACAGTGTAACAGGAAGAAAAGAGAACAAGAGATGCTGGCTGTGGGGATTAGGAGGGCCTGAGCGCAGGTAACCGACAGGGGTCACGAAAGAAGACATAACTATTTTTCTAGTTCTAATACTGTCATGGATTTTTGGTTTTGGTGGGAGATAACTCGTAGAACTTATTAGATGCAGAGAGTCTAATGTTTAATGTGAAGCGTCCGTTTTGAATGCCAATTCCAATTGCATAGGAATAAGGAATAAGAGGATTGGAGAGCGGGGACACACACACACACACACACACACACACACGCACGCACGCACGCACGCACGCACGCACGCGCGCGCGGAAGATGCCTGGTGAATCTGCAGGCAGAGACTCCAACCATGGCCAGTAACCAGCCAGACATCCGGGACAGTTTGTTTCTCAGATGTTCTGGCTTCGTTCAGGACACCGCCGGCTATTTCAGTTTTGCTAGACACAGCAATGTTGAGCTTTGTGGTCTGTGGCCCTCTCCTGCTGAGCAGATGACAGAGGCCACATGCCACAGACACTCTTCTTCCCGGCTTACATCTCGCCCCACCCGCACCCGCACCCTCACCCCGAGGATTCTTGTCAAGCATTACTTTTCTGGTCCCTCCCTCCCTTCTCCACCCCACCCGGGGTCTTCATGAACCAAGAACACAGTGGAAAGGGAGGCAGTGAAGAGCGCGTTGGGCTGTAAGTCACAGACGCCATGACTAATAGTGGCGTTGATTTTTAGACAGTCTTGGTAGCAATCTCTGTCTGTCTCGAACTCGTTCTGTAGACCAGGCTGGCCTCAAACTCAGAGATCCATCGGCCTCTGCCTTCCCAGTGCTGGCTGGGTTTAAAGGTGAGCACCACCGTGCCTGGCAACAGTGGCTTTTTTTTTTGTCCAGTAGAACAAGAAGGCCAGGGTAGCAGGGCAATCGGTCAGTGTGCCCGGAAGGCCAAACCCACCTTTCCCCTCCTTACTGTTAGGGAGTAGAGTATGGCCACCCAAGCGTTGCCTGTTGGTTCCCAACGAGCTACTGTGGCTTCGGGCTTTAATGTCCTTTATTGCCGTCAGGACAAAAAGGATTTTCTCCTGGTGTGCTTCCAACTCTTTTGCATCAAGGGATGCCCTCCTTGAGGACAACTCCCCAAACTGGTGGCTTTAGCCGGGTCCTTACTCTGCAGGGGCTGGCTCAGGTCTTACGGCTGAGGCTGCTGCTGACCCAGAGAATGGAAACGAGCCTTCCACCTTCTGTCCCATCCCTGTAACAGACCGACAGCCCGGTGCCCAACATCATGGAGACCGCCTTCTACTTCGAGCAAGCGGGCGTCGGGCTGAGCTCGGACGAAAGCTTCCGAATCTTCCTGGCCCTAAGGCAGCTGGTGGAGCAGCAACCCATCCACTCGTGCCGTTTCTGGGGCAAGATCCTGGGCCTGAACCGCAGCTACCTGGTGGCCGAGGTGGAGTTCCGCGAGGGCGAGGAGGAGGGCGAGGAGGAGGAGGTGGAGGAGCTAATGGAGGGAGGCGAGGTCATGGAGGCGCACGGCGAGGAGGAGGGCGAGGAGGACGAGGAGAAGGTGGTGGACGCAGTGCCCAAGCCGCAGTGGAAGCCGCCGCCCGTCGTCCCCAAGGAGGAGAGCCGCACCGGGGCCAACAAGTACCTGTACTTCGTGTGCAACGAGCCGGGCCGCCCGTGGACGCGCCTGCCGCACGTGACGCCCGCGCAGATCGTGAGCGCCCGCAAGATCAAGAAGTTCTTCACCGGCTTCCTGGACACGCCGGTCATCAGCTACCCGCCCTTCCCGGGCAACGAGGCCAACTACCTGCGCGCGCAAATTGCGCGCATCTCGGCCGCCACGCACATCAGCCCGCTGGGCTTCTACCAGTTCGGCGAGGAGGAAGGCGACGAGGAGGAGGAGGGCGGCGCCGGGCGCGACTCGTTCGAGGAGAACCCCGACTTTGAGGGCATCCCCGTCCTGGAGCTCGTGGATTCCATGGCCAACTGGGTTCATCACATGCAGCACATTCTACCACAGGTGAGGACCCAAAGATAGACG